>NC_077232.1:142745358-143045358 GCF_027887165.1 Monodelphis domestica
GGAAGGATAGAGGTGAGAGAAAGTAAATGCTCATAACTTGAAAAAAAAAAAAAAAGAAATCCAGGCCAACTGACTTGCCCAAGGTCATACATATTTTAAGAATTATAGGCAAGATTTGAACCCAAGTCAGAGGGCTCTAGAGTCAGGGATCTTTCTGCTATATCACATTGTCTTTGCTAGATTATTTCCACTAGATATTTTAAATATATAATCATCTATTCCTCGTTTAGGTTCTTTATCCTTATTATCTATTATTTTTTATTTTTATTTTAAAATGTACCAAAAGGCCCACCAGATTTACCTGGTATCAGTGAAATTATATTTTTCCCAAGCACCAAAGAATGCAGCTCTGTGACTCTACCCAAAATCTCTCTTAGCTGTGTCTCAGGCTAGAGTTACTCCCAGCTAGCTTCCTGCTTATAAGGGCTGTGATACCCTACTTTTGCCTCTGTGAAAACTGTTGTTAGATAAAGCGAGGGAAGAAGCAGACATTCCTCTAGCTGCACATGGCATCCTAGAGAAAGAAGGCTGCCTTTTCCATGCATTTTACTACTCCAGTTACTGAGTACCCAGGGAATCAGAACAAATTGAAGTCATATCACTTATTGCAGAAGAGTCCTTAATCGATACATTGAATGTGTGGATACCCTTAGACACTTACTAGCTGTGTGACCCAGAGCAAGTCACTTAACCCTGTTTTGCCTCAGTTTCCTCATCTGTAAAATGAGCTGGAGAAGGAAATGGCAAAGCACTCCAGAATCTTTGCCAAGAAAACCCTCAATGAGGTCACAAAGAGTCAGACATGCCTGAAAAGGACTAAATAACAAGATGAATCCATTTCCTTAATGTTTATTGCCAACATTGCTAGGCTGAATGTAGTCACCCAAGGTCCATTTGATAAACAGACCCCACACATTTTTCTTGTGTTCTAGAATCTAGAACACAACTGGTGGAATTAGGGTTGATATGGTTTTTCACTTTCCTTTGTGTTTGCCTACATACTCTCTCCACTCCCCTCTAGAGATGTTCCCAAATATTTACATATAATTGTTAAAAATCTTCCTCTCTAATTTCATGATAGTTTCAGATGATTTTTTATTTTCACCCTAAACTTTCATTTACCTTCCTTGCCTGGCTATTGGACCAGAACTGTTTTCTTTTTAGCTCATTCACTTCAGAATGGAACCTCAGTCATCACTGCAGAAAGAGCTGAGACTTCTCTTTCCAAAAGGAAAGAAGTGTAAAGGCTTACAATTTAAACAGTTTAATGTTTTACATATTTAAACTTTAACCTTTAAGATGGTGAATTGTGGGGAGACAGGAAGGATGTGTTTCCACATGAAGTTTAATAGTAATAGATGCTTTTAGTCATTGCAAAATACCATGTTTTGTAATGTGCTTATTCTCAGCTGTGCAGTACCAAACCCTCCCCTTCCCAAAATCCCTTTAAGATTAAATGAGGAAATGTCAGAATTTTCTCCTGGAAATCTGATTGTGTTTGTTGTTCTTTTGTATCTGACTCTTCATGACCCCATTTGGAGTTTTCTTGGCAGAGATACTGGAGCTGTTTGCCATTGCTTTCTCCTGCTCGTTGTACATGTAAAGAAATGGAGGTTAAGTGACTTGCTCAGGGTCCCATAGCTAGTAAGTGTCTGAGGCTAGATTTGAACTCAGAAAGATGAGTCTTCTTGACTCCAGGACTGGTGCTCTATCCAATGTACCCTTAGCTGCCCCCAATTAAATTAGACTTATCAAATGTTATTTTCAGAGATTTTAAAAATAAACTAACTCTCTAAACCTAGTGCTTGTAAATCATCTTACCCTGACTATGGGCCAGCAGGAGTATATCTTCAGATGAGAGATTCTACCAGATTTTCACAAGTCATGATGGTATGGCATGGCAGAAGGCCAAAGCTCAAGTGTCCCCTTCTACCTAGGATATTTTATAATACATTTTTAAAGGCTGATATTATAGAGTCCATCAAGACTATTAATGCCCCACTGGTTTGAGGAACCTGTGCTGTTTGCCAGATCCTCACTGACTATAAACTAAACAATAGTTCCCATTTTTATAGTATCTTCTCTGACCTTGAGGAGTGGTGAATAGTGGGGGACTGCCAGCTCATCATTAGCAGGGTCATCTTTCTGAATGATAGAGTTACAAAATAAAATCGCTCTTGCATCAACAGGTGGTTTCAATGGCCAAGTCACTTTGACACTACTTCAAATATTTATCAGCCTTAAAGATACCCCCATGGTGACTAGCAACTCTGAGTCACCAGATCCTTTCTGACAAAGATGTGTAACATGTTTACAATAGCAACCCCTTTCCATTTACAGCCTCCAGGATCTTCCCCATTCCTAGAGCACACAATCTCTCAGACTGTTTTATAACTACCTAAGTATTTCATTACAACAATTTCCTCTCTCATCCCATTTTTTGTTCAATTAGATCAAATTAAACAGTTGCATAGGTGTCTACCAATTCTGGTACTTTTCTGGTTACTAATGCTTTATATGCTTTATGCTTTGTCTGAAAATTGTTGAGTTCTAAACAATAAAGAGCTGGTCCCTATGAGTTTGGTATGTGCCATTATTTGGAATTTTCTTAATCAAGTGGATATGGGTCACAGATTTGATGAGATCTGAGAAGCCACAGAAAATTGATCAGTGATCAGATTTTCCTGGTGTGTGTTTGCTTCCTCCCTAAAAAAAGATCTGACTCAAGGAAGAAGAAAAAGTCAGCCTTAACTATATTCTTCCAACTCATCATGTAAGAGTCTTTGTTAGATGTAATCAGTTTTCAGTGGTCTCTTGATATTCAATATCAGAAAAGGCATAAAAAGGGGAAATGTGTGCTTCCTAAAGGTGTACTTGAAGGGGTCCTTCACAGGGTCAAAATGGAAGATAGAGTCCCTATAAATGAATAGATTTTTCCAAATGGTCCTCTTTGCAGATAGCATTATGCTTGGTTATTTGAAGCTAAAATGGGACTTCTCTGATGATAATTATGGTTACTCAAAAGAATTAAAGAAAGTAATTTGTGAAGGAAAACTCAAGTAGATAAACAATATATACTATCCAGATGATAACATGAACTTGAATGAACTACTGTTGACTATACAATAGACTATAGTCTATTGGTAAATATATCTTAGGTACCACAGATAGATCATGTTCTAGGCCTAGGATGTAATATGATTTTGATTCACAACATAAATTATATTTATACATTATTCATTAATACATTAGTTATATATACATGTGTTTATACATTTTAGTGATTATAAAAAGTTTAGGACAAAGTCTAATGATCCACAGAGGAAAAAATTAAATAAGAACAATATAAATATAAAGCAATTTAGGTTTATTATTTTCTATAGGAGAGATGTGAAGAATATTCATATTTAATCTCACAATTAAATTAAGGAGTGATAAAAATCCTATTTAAAAATAAAACAAATTATAAAAAATATAATTACATTCTTTATATAACATAGTTAGAAAAGAGGAAATGATATAGAAGGAAAATCCAGCTGGCCAAAGAGGATCAGACAAACACAAACAGGCAGAGAAATGAATAGGCAAAAAATGGGCCAAAAAAATCTCCTAGGAGGAACAAAAAGATCAGTATAGCTACATTAGATAATACTTCTCTACCTCATTCATTCAACAAACAGTGCTTAAATGTTTATAGTGAAGAAACTCACATTAAAAAGAGTTGGTATGGAAGAATGAAATGGGATTTATCTTCATCATAATTATTGATGGGGGAAAACAGAAACAAAAAATTAATTATTGATTGGGGAAAAGAAAAGACACCCCCAAACAAAATTCAGAACAAAATGTTTGTTCCAGGATAGTTTTCAAAATCTCAAATGTTATCAAAGTGGAAGTATCCCACCACCACCACCACTGTGCTGTTCTAGGTGTGTTTGGGAGCCAGCTGAAAGTGGCACAGCTGATAGTTAAATTTTCATCTTGGGCATTTGCACCTTGGAAACAAGAAAACATTACAAAGTAGGGTTTGATGTATTGTTGATTGTGTAGACCTACAATGGATAAAATGTTAATTATTCAGATTAAACTTAAAAATGTATGGTGGATACATTTTTCTCTCCTGGAGAGCTGGTTATTCAACATTTATCTGCAAAATACTTGATTTCAGTCAAACAGGAGATTAGATAATAAATATACAAGGAGCAGAGGACAGTAGCACTTACCTCCATATATGGGGAAAAAATACTACCTACTTCTCTTTAAGATTGGAATGTTCTTAATGTAATAAAACAAGAAACTATCAATTATGTGGATTAGATAGTGCAATGGAATCATTTTTTAAAAGCCTGGTGCCAATCTTCCTGTAAAGCCAGTTCTTTGATGGAATAAATGAGTTAGATTAAAACTGGAGGAATTATTTCAACCAGGCTTTTTTTCTTTGCTAAAAAATAGGATTTGCAAAAATCCCAGATCAGTTTTTAACAATATTTCTTCAAAACTGGGAAGAATTGTTTGAAAATGCACTAGAGAAATTGCCCCAAGGGAAGACTAATGCATAGATTAGGCAGCAAGATGTAGAGTTGTAACAAAGTGAACACCCAAGAATTGAGAATGCTGTTGAGTATGGTCCAGGAGGAAAAATTATAAAGAGCATCTCTCTAGCTTTGCAAAAAAAATTTTTTTAAGGCAATGAAACTGTAATATTATAGAAAATAAAAATAGTTAAACCCATTGAGAAGTCAATAGAATTGAAAATTGGAGAAAAGTATCTTTTGAGGTTTTAACTTTTTCTTTTACAAAGTTTTAAGTGGCTTTGTTTCTAAAATCAGAATTTTTCTTTGTATTTTTTATGTCATTCTTATTTTTTCCCACTGTTTAGTATATATACATAAATATTATGTATATACATATATACAAATACTATATATGTTCATACATATACAGAAATATACATACATGCATACATATATACATATATTTAAATGAGATAGAGGAACTGTAGAACCGGGGACAAAAAGTAAAAAATCAAGGGACATCCACTTCAATTTCCACCCATTGAATTCTTTCTTCAGCATTATTTGAAGACAACTTAAAGATTTCTCATTATATGTTGTTCACAATGATAGGAAACATGATTTCATAGAATGAGTTTCCTCAGCCGTAAAATAATTTCTAAAGTCTACTCCAAATATCACCTTCCTTTTTTCTACTTTGTAAGGTATCTCATTTCATTTTTATTCAACTCTTAGTAAGACAAATTAAGATCAATTGGCATGACATTCTTAGTGAACCAATCCTCATTCCTTGTGATCACTGTTTTCTTTGATAAATGTTCTCAAACCCACTGTTTAATAACCACTTGTAGATTTTTTCTCAGTATGAACATCAACATCTTATTTCTAGGAGTAAATATTTTAAAAACTGGAATATCTGCCTATCCCCTTGCTTGTGGCATATTTTCTTTATAATTCCTCAAAGATTTCTAACAATCATTCTATAATTACATCTTCAAGTTCTTTCTAAATATTAAAATGTAATTTCATAACAACTGCTGGGAAAATTGGAGGACAGTGTGGGAAAGATTAGGTTTAGATCAACACCTCACACCCTACACCAAGATAAATTCAAAATGGGTGAATGACTTGAACATAAAGAAGGAAACTATAAGAAAATTAGGCGAACATAGAATAGTATACATGTCAGACCTTTGGGAAGGGAAAGACTTCAAAACCAAGCAAGAATTAGAAAGAGTTACAAAATGCAAAATAAATAATCTGGAATACATCAAATTAAAAAGTTTTTGTACAAACAAAACCAATGTAACCAAAATCAGAAGGGTAGCAACAAATTGGGAAACAATCTTCATAAAAACCTCTGACAAAGGTTTAATTACTCAAATTTACAAAGAACTAAATAAATTGTACAAAAAATCAAACCATTCTCCAATTGACAAATGGCAAGGGACATAAACAGGCAGTTCTCAGCCAAAGAAATCAAAACTATTAATAAGCACATGAAAAAGTGCTCTACATCTCTTATAATCAGAGAGATGCAAATCAAAACAACTCTGAGGTATCACCTCACACCTAGCAGATTGGCTAACATGACAGCTATGGAAAGTAATGAATGCTGGAGGGGATGTGGCAAAGTGGGGACACTAATTCATTGCTGGTGGAGTTGTGAATTGATCCAGCCATTCTGGAGGGCAATTTGGAACTATGCCCAAAGGGTGATAAAAGACTGTCTGCCCTTTGATCCAGCTATAGCACTGCTGGGTTTGTACCCCAAAGAGATAATAAGGAAAAAGACTTGTACAAGAATATTCATAGCTGTGCTCTTTGTGGTGGCCAAAAATTGGAAAACGAGGGGATGCCCATCAATTGGGGAATGGCTGAACAAATTGTGGTATCTGTTGGTGATGGAATACTATTGTGCTAAAAGGAATAATAAAGTAGAGGAATTCCATGGAGACTGGAACAACCTCAAGGAAGTGATGCAGAGCGAAAGGAGCAGAACCAGGAAAACATTGTACACAGAGACTGATACATTGTGGTACAATCGAAGGTGATGGACTTCCCCATTAGTGGCAATGCAATGTCCCTGAACAATCTGCAGGGATCTAAAAAACACTATCCACAAGCAGAGGACAAACTGTGGGAGTAGAAACACGGATGAAAAGCAACTGCTTGACTACAGGGGTTGAGGGGACATGACTGAGGAGAGACTCTAAATGAACACTCTAATGCAAATACCAACAACAGGGAAATGGGTTCCAGTCAAGAACACATGTGATAACCAGTGGAATCGTGCGTCGGCTATGGGAGAGGGAAAGGTGGTGGGAGGGGGGGAGGGGAGGAAAAGAAAATGATCTTTGTTTCCAGTGAATAATGTTTGGAAATTACCAAATAAAATAATGTTTAAAATTAAAAAAATATATTAAAATGTAAAAATGACCTAGATTTGGAGACTTATTAACTATTGTGCAAATACTTGGTATTTGTATGTATTAATGATCAAGGGTGATTTGGAACAGGTACCTATAAAATACTTATAAGTGTCTCAAAGGTAGGACATTTTAATAAATCACTTTCTTAATTGCCCTCTCACTTTCATCCCATTCTAGAAAAATCCAGAGTTCTGTGAGATACTTAGTTAAGACTCCTGTAGTAGATAATTCAGCAGCCAAAAACATGTATTTGTATCCAAAGCTCTCTCCTGAATGTTGTGGGGATAAATTACAAAAGGGAAAAAAAAAAAGGTTGTGATTGTGGACTTGGAGAACCTGACATTCTAAGTGGGAAGCTAGAACACACATTTGAAACTTGGGAACTCTGACAAAATAACGTGTTATCAAGTACAAATTAAAGATAGTACTAACTGGTAAATGGTCATTAAAGGGAGAGAAGTATATTATACTTTACTGTTCCCTAATGTTCTTCAACAATTCAATTCAACAGACTTTACAGGTCTATTCTGTTCCAGGTTATTCTACTAGGCATACAAAGATGAAAGGAACACAGTCCCTACTCTCAAGGACCTTATCTTCTACTGGAGAGGATAAATTTGAATAAGTATGGTACTCAAAACAATGTGGTAGAGGCCAATAAGAGATCAACCTCATCATTGTAATTCACATTTATAGGGCACTTTAAGGTTTGCAAAGCACTTTACAAATATTATCTAAATTGATCTTTTTAACCTGGAGAAGGTAGGTACTATAATGATCTCTGTTTTACAGTTGAGAAAATTAAGACAGACAGAGGTTAAATGACTTGCTATGGATCCCATAGCTAGTTAAATGTCTGAGGCTGGGTTTGAATTTAGGTCCTAATTCCCAGTTTAGAGACCTATCAAATGAAAATTTGAGGATGGAGAGATGACTTTTATTTTAATTTTATTTTTTAAACACTTACCATCTGTCTTAAAATCACTGCTAATTATTGGAGCCAAGGCATAAGCACAGAAAGGGCTAGGCAATGGGGCTTAAGTGACTTGCCCAGGGTCACAGAGCTAGAAAGTGTCTGAGGTCATATTTGAACCGAGGACCTCCTGTCTCTGGGACTTTCTATCCACTGAGCCACCTAGCTACCCCAGAAAGATGACTTTTAGTTGGATGGAGATCAGGGAAGGTGATGAAAGAGTGGTACCTAAATTAGAACCTAAAGAAAAGGAACAATTTCAACAGTGATAAAACAGTATAACCAAAATTACTGTAATACTGTAAAACCTCACTGTGACACTGTTCAATAGAAAACCTAGGCTGTGGGGTTGGGAGATAGCTAAGCAATTCAGCCTAGTCTTTGAGTGTCATCTTTCCCCTCATCATCAGTCTTCTCTGTTTACATAGTTCATACAAACCTAACTGGCTCCTGCAATATTGTGTTGTGCTAACATCATCTCTGCAGGCATTCAGGTGGCACAGTAGATAATCAAGCCTAGAATCCAGAAGACTCCTCTTCCAAAATTCAGATTTTTCACCTCAGACACTTACTATGTGACTGTAAAGTGACTTAATCCTGTTTGCCTTAGTTTCTTCATTAGTAAAATGGGGATAATACCTTCCAGAGTTATGTGGATCAAATGAGATAATAATTAGAAAGTACTTAGAATTATATGTAAACTATCATTATTATTAATGATGACGATTATTACTTGATTCAGTAAAAAATTAAAAGTACTATTTACTTTTCCTTCTTACCTCTCTCCATTTCTCTCTCTTATTCCCTACCTCCATGTATTAGTTTAAAAAAAAGAAAAAATAGGTGATAGCCAATGATCTGCCCACAAAGGGTGGAACATTCATTTCTTTATCCCCTTGAAGTTAATTTCCTCATGGGCCAATATTGGGAGTTAGGAGGTGGGTATATTATAGATATTCTCAAAATTAATATAATGAAAATATTATAATGTGGTAGAAGATAAAATTGAAGGCTTTAGAAAAGCCTGGGAAGACTTTTGTGAATGAATGCAGTCAAATGAGTAGAATCAGAAGAGCAATTTACACAATAACAATGTTGTAAGGATAAGCAACTCTGATTGATGCAATGACCAACCATGATTCAAAAAAGCAATGATTAAACATGCTATTCACCTCTTGACTGACAGATACTAGACTTGGTACAGAATAAGACTTTTTAAAAATATATCTCCAGTGAAGGAATTACTTTTGTTTGATTGAATATTTGTTATAAAGGTATTGCTTTTCTTTTCTTTTTTTAATGGGGGAAGAAAGGAGGAGAGATAGTTGGAGTTTTTTTGTTGTTCATTAAAAGACATTCTCCAGGGTTCTTGGAAGATTGACACATTGCTATATTGTTGGTAGAATTATGTAGCTATACAATTGTTTTGTGAAGTAATTTGCAAATAAAGTCACTAACGTGATCCAATCCATTGAGATTATACCTCAAGAATATACCGGGGATTATACTTTAAAGAGAGTATGATCATAAGCAAGTTCCCATATACAACAAAATATTTATAGAAGTACTTTTTATCATAGCAATGGATTGAAAACAAAGTAGATATCCATTTATTAGGAAATGGTTAAACAAATTGTGGGACATGAATGTAATGGAATGTGATAGCACTCTAAGGAACAACATAGGGACAGCTAGATGGCTCAGTAGATTGAGAGCCAAACCTAGGGAAGGGAGGTCCTAGATACAAATGTGGCCTCAGACACTGCCTAGTTGTGTGACCTGGGCAAGTTACTTAACCCCCATTGTCTAGCCCTTACCACTTTTTTGCCTTAGCACCTAAGACAGAAGGTAAGTTTTGTTTTGTTTTTTAAAAAGGACAAATGTTATAAATTCTGAAAAGCAAAGGAAGATCTTCTTAAACTGATGCATAATGATGTTAAGCAGAACCAAGCATATAATCTATACAATGATTACAAAAATCACATTGTATTTACAACAATGTAAATGGAAAGAACAACCACATGCACACACAAAATCAAAAGCAAATGTTGCAGAATTTTAAAGGGCAAGCATGGCTTGAAAGAAGAGATAAAAGAAGACACTCCTAGCCTACCCCTTTACAGGAGTGGGAGGTCCACAAGTATTGTATGTTATCCAGGTTTTTAAACTTTTTGTATACATTGATGAGTTGACTGATATTTTTCCTTTTTGCTTCTTTTGCCTTTATAAATATTATTTGTTATATGTGATAGCTCTCTGATCAGGGAAGGTAAAAGATATTGGGGGAGACCATAGTGACATTTTTTAAAAAGAATTTAATGGAAATATATTTTTAAAAGTTCTCCAAATAAATCATGGATGCCTAAGATTGATAGTAGCAGACTGGTCATCTTACTCCTCTGTGTAGCAAGGACACAAACAGTTCACTTTGGAGTCTTCAAAGGATCATTATCTTAAGTAGTGGGCAATGAAAGCATTCTCCATTGCTGTAGACTCAGTGGGTATTATTGTTTGGTCAGATTATTTGTGAATTGTTGGTGGGCAGAGGTTTGGAGGGAAGGAAATTAAATATGTATTTAATGATAGCTGGACCTCTGGGACCCTAAAGAGTCCTAATTACTTCTTTTCCCCGGGTCTCAGTTTTCTCAAATCTTTAAAATGGAGCCATTTATGATCTTTTAGGTTTTTCCCCAGCTTGAAGAGTCTATGATTCTCAGAGATTGAACCTACCTGTTCATAGCCTTCAGACATCAGTAGACTAAAAGTTAGATAGCCATAAAGTTTGTTTTGGATCATAGGATTTGAGGCCGAAGAGAATTTGAGAGATCGGTTAGACCAACCATTTTACAAAGAAGAATCCTGAGACCCAGAGAGGATCAGTGTTTTTTCAAGTAGTTTCTCAACAAGTCAAGTAGCAAAGCTGATATTGGAACCCAAGTCCTCTGACTTCAATCCCAGTGCTTTTTTTCACTATGCCACCTTGCTTTGTGTTTTAAGAACTATATATTTGAAATTCAGTTTCTTTCCCATCTTTAAAACTGATCTAATCCTTTCCTCCAATTATTTTTTTTTCAACTCTCTAAGAAGATTGGTATTTACTATTTGTCACAGTCCCAGGATTTCTTGTTGCATACAAATTGCCCAAACAGGTGAGATAAATGATCTGCTTTGCAGATGGTGAAATGCCCTTTTCCTTGCAAAAATGAAAAAGGTAATTTATCACATCTGGAAACACAAGCAGGCAAGTGATCAGATTCCATCAACCCTGGAGGCTGTATTTAAAATATATTTGGTAAAAAGTCATTTTGGAGTAGTCAAGTCTTGGGTTTTCAACAGCGGTTCTGTGCTGTGGTAGAAAGCTCAGAAGACCTCATTCTAGGAGGTGGATCGGGACCAGGTTCTGATTTGTGTTTGTGAGGAGATCAAGGGATCAAGTAAAGCAGTTTATGTCTCACAGACATGCAGACATGAAGCTTCCTGGACCAATAGTCCCATGGGTAAGAATGAGGGATAGGTCAGGCATATGGTGGATTTTACACCCTGATCTCTAGAGCCCAAGTAGGAGTGGGACCTTAGGGACACTCAATCAGTGGAGGGCCCTGACTGTGATGCCCACCCCCTATACTCCCAATTATTGACTACATAGTCACTAATAAGGAAAGTTTTCTCACTTACCTACTTAGTTTCAACATTTGTTAGATTGAATTTGATCAAGAGAACATTTCATTTCTTGCCTAAATGTAGCTGACCAAAACACTACTGGATGTATAGGAACTTCCAGTAGATAGGTGAGTCAATTAGGGGTCAAATATGGAGTCACTAATGTTTTCTAGGGTATAGAAATAGATCAATCCTCACCTGGTTCTGCCAGTGACTTACTCTGTCATTGTGGAAAAGTCACTGAACCTTTTCTGGATCTTGGTTCTAGAATATAAGGTTTTTATTATAAAATAATTTATTTTTATTATACTTATTATTATATAGTATTTATTATGTGGTATAGTATATACATATATAGTATATGTTATATAGTATTGTAAAAATAAAGGGTTTTAAACTAGATAGTCTCTAAGGTCTTTTCCAGCTCTGTGACTAAAACATTGCATATTTTGGGAATGTCTACACTTTTTCCTTCTCTTTATCCTCCCTCCTTCTGTCTACTTCTCAGCCAGTTCATTGTTAATTATCACCCTTTCCAGATGGTTTTACTAGGATGGCAGAAGGGAGGGTCTCAAATAAATTTAATCTCTCTCCTTAGTAGTTCTGATTGGTAGAATGCTTGGTAGGGAGAAAGTTAACTATTACTCTTTAAAATGAGCATATAGGAATATTATATATGTAGATAGGTTTTTGTACTCATATGCTTAAGTGGTTGAGGATAGTGGAGGGATATGACTTTTGTGTTTACATACAGTACGCACATGTACAAAGAGAAACTGATGTCATCGATGCCATTGGTTTTGGTTGACGACATATAGGTTACAAGAGTTTGGGTTTTCTTTTTCTTTTTATAACGGGGGTAATGGGAAGGAGAGACAATCGACTTTGTTCATTGAAAAAGTTAAATTTAATTAAAATTGTAAAGCTGAGAAATAGTTATTATGCAGATGATTTAAAGGAAAAGTTCCCATGTGCCTCAGTCATCTGCTTATTTCTTGGCATTTTAGACAATCTGTTATTTTGGTAGCTATCTTAGCTCTCTTTTGCATGTGTGAATCCAGCATGAGGTTCATGTTGCTGGGGGGTGGCTAAGTTTAGTTTTAATTCTGCTGTACCCCCAAATCTCCAACCTGTTCAATAGGAACAACTTGCTTTAGAGGATTGTTTTGAAGGTGAATTGAAGTCATGCACTTGTATCTTCAGATAAAAAAGTCCCTGAAGTACAAAATGTTGTAAGTCTACTAGAAGGTTAATGGTTTCCATCTGGATGCCTGGATGGGATCAGACCTTGACCTGTAATAGAGCCTGACTTTCCAGCTAAATTGGGTCAATCACTTTCCAACTGAAAGGGATCTCTCTATCTCTGTGTTTCTCTGTCTCTCTGTCACTGTCATTGTCTCTCCGTCTCTGTCTCTGTCTCTCTTTCCTTCCAACCCTCCCTCTCCCCCCTTTTTTTAGACTCTAAACACTGGGCTTTTCTCTTTCCCCTGCCTGCTCAGTGAGGCTTTGTCACCTGAGAGGTTCACTTTGCAGATGTTTTCTGAACAGAATCTATCGCTGTTTTTGATTGAATGTTAATGGGTATGTTGCTGTGCTTATGGCAATGTTTCCTGTGTGTGAAATCTAACAGATATCTGGCCAGGAGTCATTTAGCCAAAGTTGTTTCAGTCAGGACTTAACAGAATTTCTATAGTCTTTGATGCTCTCTGCTTTACCAGATTCCCAGTTAAACTCATCATCAAGTAAATAGCTATGAACAATGAACTTCAGAGGCAGGTAGGTGGTTTGGTAGACTGAAAGCCAGACTTGAGAAGGGAGGTCCTGGGTTCAAATCTGCCCTCATACATCTTCTAGCTGTGTGACCCAGGGCAAGTCACTTAACACCAATAACCTAGTCTATATTGCTCTTCTGCCTTGAAACCAATGCTTAGTATTGCCTCTATGGTGGAAGGTGAGGATTTTTTAAAAATGAACTTCAATTTGAGTAGTCAGAAGAGAAATGGGGATTTGTACAAAAGATATTCCAGGGGTTGAGGAGTTTGGGGGAGAAAGAGAAGGTGCCCAGTTGAGGAGGAGGTAAGCTATGGTTAAGTCTAAAGAACTGATCTGGTTCCCTTCTCCAAAATGGAGAATGTGGAAATAACTCACCAAAGGGAGAAGGGGTATGCAGAAGCAGAGAGGGAAGCAGTGGGGAGAGCAATGATTTGGAGTCAAAAGTCGTGGTTGTACAGTCAAAACCAGAGTAGCTAGGTGGCTCAGTGGATGGAGTGCCAGGTCTGGGGTCATCTTCCTGAGTTCAAATCTGACCTCAGACACTTACTAGCTATGTGACCCTGGGCAAGTCACTTAACCTTGCTTACCTCACTTTCTTCGTGTGTCAAATGAGCTGGAGAAGAAAATGGCAAACTATTCCAATATCTTTGTCAAGAAAACCCCAAATATGGTCAGAGACAACAGAATTGAGTTAAATTCTACATCTATAACTTACTACCTGTGACAAAATGGGCAAGTTATTTTAACTCTCTGGGGCAGTTTTCTCATCTGTAAAATTAAGTGTTTGAACTAGAATCTGGGATCATATATTTAGAAGTAGAAGAGACTTCTGAGACTATCTAGTTCAACCCCTTCATTGTACAATTGAGAAAACTGGGAGCCAAGGAAATTAGGTGACTTGATTACACAGATAGTAGGCTTCAGTAATAGGATTTGAACTCAGAGCCTCTTACATCAGAGTCCCTGTGCTTTTCATTTGATCATATTGCTTCTATTTGATTGCTAAGATCCCTTTCTGCTCTAAATCCTTATGAACTTGTAATAACTATGTTCTTGAAATTCATTTCTAGTGACTTGTTTGGAAATTCCAACTTATTTTCATATAGAAATAATATTATAAACTAGAGATAGATTTATAGGCTAGCCTACCCATGACTGTTTAACTCGTTATATAGTTAAGATTGTTTATACTGCCCTTTTGACTCACCCACATGTCACTGCTATTTGCAGGTGCTCCTCAGAATCTTCCTCTTCTTTCTCTTCCTCCTGCTCTTCTCATGATGTTTCAGATCCAAAAGGGGTTAAAATGGCTTTTCTAAGCTAACTTGAGAATATACCCACCCACCTAGAACATAGTATTTGTTAGAAAACGTATTCTGAAGTGAGGAGAAAGAAATTTGGTGACTTTTACTATAACCATTCCAGCCGCCATCTAGCATCAGATAAGAATAGAACAGAGGAAATCCAGGAATATGTCTTTCTTTTCTTTTAAAAAAACTCTTGCCATGTGCCTTAGAATTGGTGGTTTCCAAGGCAGAAGAGCAGAAAGGACCAGCAATTGTTCAGGGTCACACAAGTAGGAAGTGTCTGAGGTCACATTTGAACCCAGGACCTCCTGTCTCCTCTATCCATTGAACTACCTAGCTGCCTCAGGAATATGTCTTTTTGTAGCTATCAGTGTGATGATAGTGAGTCACCCAGTACATGGTGAAAAGGGAACCTGAAGACTCAGAATACTTCTGCCTCTTTAAGTGTGAGATTTGCTTCTGGGACTACAGTGCACTATCCATCCCTCAATATAATTTTGTATAAATTGTAGGTTGAGAATGTGAGAAGTGCTTGGATTGAGACAAAAATTGCTGTGTGTGCCTCTGACCCTATAATTTGAGGGAGAAGGTAGATGGGAATGTGGAGCTGTTGTTTCATTAGTGTATGGAACTACTAGTTTAGAAATTCTTTAGCAGACTTTATCTTTACCCATGGTCTTTGAGTTGCCTAGACAAATAAGACACACAAAACTTTAGTAGGGTCTATAATATTCTCTGTGTTTAGTTCCAGTGGATGGTAATAAAGATGAATTACCATGGGAAAATCTAAGAGAATAACCTTCCCCAAAATGACATGCAAGAAGCACTGATGGTTAAAAGAATTAAAAATGTCCTGATCTGAATGAAAAGAAATGTAAAGTAAATCCACAGAAAGAATTGAAAACAATAATTTTATTTTGCTAGTTTAAATGTTTCCTATTTTTCCTTTGAAAGACATTTCACTTTCAGGTATGTCCTAAGTTTAGAGTAAACCTATATTCCAACCAAAATTAAATTTAAAATAAATCAGAAAAATGTGGGGTTTTTTTAGAGGTCACAAGGCAATTTATACCCAGAATTTGTGCTTACTGACATTTCCCCCATATTTTTACCCTCAACTACTGCTGAATTTTCTGTGTGGTAAAGTGCTAACTCAGCTGTTCTGTTGGAGGCTTTGCTTGAGAATTCTGGTGCCCAGATAGACTTTTAAATCTTCGGATGCCAAAGGGATGTGTTATCTTCCCAATGTTTTGATTACTCTTGTTTCAGTAAAAGTGAGAAACGAAAGTGGCAATATCAAGAATCCTGAAGAGCTTGACTGTGTTCCAAGGAAGGAATTAGGTAACTGGAGGCCCCTCTGGCTCTCGGCCATTTTAGATAGGGATTGGTTGGAAGAAAACGCTGATCCCTTTTATTTTGGCAGAAACGCTAATGACGTTCCTAGGTGGTCTTTATTTCTTGGGTCAAGTGTGTTCAATAGATGGCAATTCCTCCGCTTCAAATGGGGATATACTTGCAGTCATGTTATTTCGGAATCCAAGGCTTAGTGGAAAGAAAGCCCAGATGACTTTTGTTCTAACCCCCAGTGCTGGGGCTAAGTGACCTTGGGCCAGGCACTAAGCTTCCTGACCCTAAGTTTCTCATCTGTAAAATGATGGAGGTGGGCCAAACTGTGTAAACCTCTAAGTTCTGCATGAATGTGACATGTTGTTAGATGACTGCTAAGGTGCATTCCAGCTCAAAAGTTCTAGAATTTATTTTTCTATGAAGAAGCAAATTTTTAAATGGAGGGATCTTCAAGATTAATTTTTTTCCCTATTAGGATAGTGATTGCCAAGTTGATTAACAGAAGGGCAGAGGGACAAAAGTGCAGTTTGAATTTCAATTAAATCCAGCTAGAATGTAACGAGTACCTAGAGTCTCGATATACGCTTAGCCTCTATACTTTTGCTCTTGCCATTTTCTCTTCCTACTCTCTGAGCCATCTCTACCTGTCTAAATACTATTAGTCCTTTAAAACCCAGTTCAAATACCCCTTCATCCACAAAGCCTTCCTGAATCCCCATATCAGGAAATGTTCTCCTCCTATTTGTTTGAACCTGTAACGTCCCATTCATCACAGTGTTTCATATTATAATTATAGGTGGTTTACTATGCTATTATGGACTATAACGTGGACTATAGTTATATATGTTACATATACATACACATAGTTTTATATCTATACATACGTGTGTGTATATAAAAGCTTCTTGAGAGTTGAGACCAGTTCTTACTAATTTTTCTACCTCCAAGAGTTTCTAAGATAGCATATATGTCAGATATTGAATCAATAATTTTTAATTAAATTTGAAATTCCAGCCAAATTTTAAATTGTGTTGGAAATAAAATTCTTTCTTTTTAAAAAATGTATGGGTATGTATATTTTCTTCCAATTACTCTTTCATTTGAACTTTTAATGTTACCTGGTACCACAACTTTCTCCTATAACGTTGCTGTTAAGTAACCTCTAGGACATAATATTTTTCACTTTTGCCCAATTTACTATGAACAATATCCCAAAACTGTTGATCATCTTTTGGCATAGTGTGTTAGGATGCCAGTTAAATTAAATGGGAAGTTAAGGAATTTCAGTAGCATTGAAATTTTCCCAGATATATTCCAATTATCCCTCTGGCTACTATTATCTGTTAGCTGGGAATTTAAGCAAAAGGAGAAAAGCAATTTATAAAATATTCAATACACTTTCTTTGATATATAGGTAGAAACAGAGTGTACAGAATCATTGGCAGAATTGAATTGAAAGATGCCTCAGAATAAAATGGATATTTATTACATTCCTATATCTGTAAAATCATCTAAATATTTTTCATCAAAAAAAGCACTCTTCCCCTGGTATTGCTAGATTGAAATTTCTGTTAAATATAATACTTACCTTAATACTATGAAGAATCCATGACCTCATTGATGCAGAGTTTTCCTCCTCTGGGGCAGATCACAGGTTGTCTGTGCTTTCTTATCCTGTAAAATTGTAGTCTGTATTTTTCCCAAAAATCCTCTGTAGAAAAGCTAGCCATGCATTGGAAAGCTTTTTTTGATTCTTTTAATTTTGAGAATACTTCTCAAGCATTTTGGCACTATATATTCTTCATCCACTTGGATTTTCCCATGTGGATTGATGAAATTTCTCCTTTCAAGTGATCAAGGATTTTTCCTGGAGTGCTTTGGGCCTGCATGCAATCATCTTGGTTGTCATCCTTTCAAAAAGAATGTTACTATCTATTAAAAATACTTCTTATTAGTTGGGCTTCATGTAAGCCATCTTCCATGACACTAGTGAGTAACCTTTGACAGATCAATGCCTCCTGGTTTTATGTCTTAACATTTTAATTTGTGCAAGGTAGACTTTGCTGGGGGAGAAAATTAAACCTCCATTTTGTTCCATTGGTTCAAATTTTGTTATTGTTTTTATTTTTATAATCAACAGACAATAAACTTATCTGCATCTTATGGCCAGATTTATTTTCAGCCAACTTAATAAAGCTGTGATCTACTATCTGTGAAACTAATTTTCTCATACTTTCATCAAGGATACATTTAGGGCATACATGAAAAAATTCTCATAAAAACTTTAAAGAGGTGAGAAAATAGGAATATACATCAACATTGTATCATATTTATCCCGTGCTTTAAAACTAATTTTTCCCCCAAAATACTTTTATTTGCTATCCCATTTGATTTCTACAATTACTCTGGGATCTAGGCAGGGCAGGTATTGTCGTCATTTGATAAATGAAAGCTAAAGTGCAGAAACAATTAGAATGTCAAAGCTGGAAGGGACCTTAAAGGTCATCTAGTCCAACTTCCACATTATATAAATGAGGAAACTAAGAGGAGTGGTAAATGGGAATGAGCATTCATTCAACTCCTACTATGTGACAGGTACCATGCTAAGTGCTTTACAAATATTATCTCATGTGATTCTTAAAACAACCTGTAGTTGATATTATTATTATCCACATTTGACAGTTGAAGAAACTGAGGCAAAAATGTTAAGTGACTTAAACAGGGTCACAGATGCTATTAAGTATCTAAAGCTGGTTTGAACTTCCGTCTTCCTAACTGCTAGTCCAGAGCTCTATGCTTCAGGAAACTTTAGAGATTAAATGACTTACCAAAGGTCATATAAATCATAAGTATCATGCCATTGGATGACAGGATTTGAATTGAAAGTAACCAAATATCATATTATACCATGTCCTCATTTTTAAAATGAGGAAATAGAATGTAATGAAGTTGTAGTGATTGAATAACAGATAGTTGATTAGTGGCGTATCTATTTGGGTTTTAAATCCATATATCAGGGCTCCTGGACTTGTCTCCCTTCTCTATAACTCAAAATACAATGTTCATAGTAAAATACCATATGATATTTTCCCCAGAGAATACAGGGATTTTCAAATTTTCTCTAACAAGCTTTGCCTAATTTCACAACTGATTTTCTTTGACAAAATGAGGTGACTGGACTAGTTGAATTGTATAGGCATTTTAGGCTCCAAAATTCTATAACTCTATAATTTCTAATTCCATGTTTTTGTTAGTTTTGGGGGTGTTAGTTTTTTAGAAGAATGTCTTCAGTCAAGTATTTCTTGTAGGCAGAAACCCCACTTTGGATCATTCCCCACATATCAAGAGATTCTGCTTTCATCCTATTTCAGTGTGTTTTCTAGTGTTACATTATTCATATAAATAAGTTTGTGGCTTCTGTTGTCACTAACTGTTTTCATTCTTGGTCTGTAGATAAGACAGAGTTAAAATGCAGAAAGAGGCATCCATTCTGAAATGTAGCTAATGTGGGAATTTGTTTTCCCACACTGTGGCAAAATTGCTCAGCTGTGGGGTTTGACTCTGGACAACTCATTTAGAGCACTCAGTGCTCTAAACAATTCTCCATGAGTATAAATTGCCGAGAAGGTTTTGCCTTGCATTGGTAGAATCTTGAAGTTCCCTTCATTAATGAAACTACAGTTCAAGTCCCTATTCCCCTCCTCTTCAAAAGTACATATTTCATGGTGGCAGCTTCTAGGAGTTTAGGAAGAAAGAAATTGGAGTCTTTCAACTCTTCAAGCTCATCTTCTAATTTTAGGTGGAGGTGGAATTACCCTGCATAAGAGGTGGCAATTTATGGGGAGGGCTCTTAGGATCACTGAAGAGCAGAACCCTGTCTGCTCTTAAATATTAACATGAGGAGAGTGCCATAATATGGGGAATTTATACCTTACCCAGAAGAATTACTGGAATAAAAAAGTGGGCAAAGGATGATTAGAAGCTTTAAAAAAAATAATTTTCCTTTTCAGTAGGGAACCTAGTGCATTATAGATCCCCAAATAAGTTACCTTTTATTCCCATTCCTAGTGCATGCTCTGCCTGGAATATCCTGTGTGGCCAGGTATTTCCCCTAACATTCAGACTCCCTCTTTTAGCTTTTACTTTCTTCATTCCTGCCTCTTCACCATATTGGTCTGTCTTTTCCTCTTCATGTGTAAACGTTTTCATTGGCAGTGGCTTTGTTTTTCCTCCAGTCCCCTTTCTCCCATTTTAAATGCAGGTCAACTAGTATTTAGATGTAACTGTTGCTCCTAGAAAGGAGCATATACTTGCTAGTTGTTTGAAAATGTGTGTTCAGTTCCACTCCACAAATATTTATTAAACACTTCCTGTACTGAGCTCTGATTCTAATGCTGACTCTGCCACACCAAACAACTGTGGTTGGACAAGTCATCTTAGCTTCACTTCCCCATTTCTGTGATCATCTTGTTTGTCATTTCTTATGACACAATAGCATTCCATTACAATCATATTACACATACTACTTGCTCAGCTGTTCCCCAATTGATGGATATTCCTTCAGTTTCCAATTGTTTTTTGCCACCACAAAAAGAGCTGCTATAAATATCTTTGAACAAGTAGGTACTTTTTTCCTGTCTTTGATGACATTCCCTAATGCTCTCTCTCTTACTTACAAATAAGCACTTTGTGAATCTATTGTAATTAAAAATATATATATAGGCGATAGGGGGTTAAGTGACTTGCCCAAGGTCACAGAGCTAGGAAATATCTGAAGCTAAATTTGAATCTAGGACCTCCTATGTAAATTCTCAATCCACTGACCTACCTATCTGCCCACTTGGCTTTGATTCTTTTCTATAAATAAAATGTATGGAAGTAACATTAGCCTGAGTAGTCACTTTGATATAACAACAGTTCATTTTGCAACAAGATAATGAGTACTTCTAAATGGACACAATTGTTTCAGAAACCAACACAGCAGGGACTCAGTAAAAGTTACTAGAGTGAACATTCCTTTTGACCCAGTCATCTCACTTCTGGGATTTTTATTCTAAAGCAGTGATAGCGAACTTTTTAGAGACAGAGTGCTGGACCGTATTCTCATTCCACCCCCCAGACCATAAGCCCCCCCCCCAACTGAATACACAGCACACACCCCCACCTTACCCCACAGAGAGAGGAAGAAGAAAGTGCTCCCATTGGGCTGCTGGGCAGAGGGGTGGGTGAAGTAAGGAATGTCCTCAGTGAGTGTAGAAAGGGAAAAGAGAGTGGCCCAAGTGTTCTGCTCCCCTCCAGCTCTGCTGCCTGTGAGCCACTCACTTTACCTGCTGTGTGCTCCCATTGGGCTGCTGGGCAGAGAGGTGGGGAATGTGAAAAAATGTCATCAGGCATGATGGAAAGGGGGAGGGGAGCAGCTCTACCGGAGTCCCTCTGCCTTTCTAGTAGGGCTCTGGAGGGAGGGTAGCCATGTGCCCACAGAGAGTACTCTGAGTGCCATCTTTGGCACCTGTGCCATAGGTTCGCCATCACTGTTCTAATGGTTTTATTAAGGAAAGAGAGGGAGAGACCTGTTGTATAAAAATATTCTTCAGGATCATATCCTTCTAGTGCAGTGGTTCTCAACCTTTCTAATGCCATGACCCCGCAATACAGTTCCTCATGTTGCAATGACCCCAAATCAAAAAATTATTTTGGTGGCTACTTCAAAACTGTAATTTTGCTACAGTTATGATTTGGAATGTAAATACCTGATGTGCATTATGTATTCTCATTGCTACAAATTGAGAGGTTAAGAACCTCTATTCTAGTGCTTTAAGGATCTATCATTTCATCATTGTAGATACTTCTTCCAACTGACCCTGACCACAATCCTTTTGTAACTTAATAGGTATCCTTTGAGGGTTACTGAGGCCAAACATTGCATCATTCTATGAACAACTTGGTGATGGGCCTTTTGGAATTTATTTAAGTTCATCCTTAGAAAATAGACATATTGTTTGCTATTCAAAATAGTTGGATCAGCCCAAATTGTTATAAAACTGTGTATACCTCTTGACCTAGTAATACCACTATTAGGTTTATTTTCTAAGGTGATTGAGGAAAAGAAAAAGAACCTATGTGTTCTAAAACAGCTCTCAGTGGTGGCAAAAAAACTGTAAATTGAGGGGATGCCCATCAATTGGGAATGGCTAAATAAGTTTATAGCCTATGATTATGGTAGAATACTATTGAACTGTAAGAAATGACAAGTAGGGTAATTTTTAAAAAATGGAAAGACCTATATGAAATTATGAAGAGTGAAACAAGTGAAACCAAGAGGACATTATATATAGCAATGTCTGAAGCATAACTTGCATATGTTCACCTCTAGAGAAAGAGCTGATAAATAGAAACAAGCAAAACATAGTTTTATATATACATATATATTTCTCTCAAATGATGCAAATAATGCCTTCTCTAGTGCAGGGAGGGTAGAGGAAAGAGGGTAATATGTGGACAATTAAAAAAAAAAGGAAAATAGATATGTAGTCTGACAATGGGACCTTACTTTCTGTCTTACCAGCAAGTGCTGCACTGGCATCATTGTTCAGACTTGGGGTCACTTACTCATAATGATAAAGTATCAGAGGAGAGGAATTTATTGGAAGTCAAGAAATGAGCTTCACTAAAATAGCCTCATTATTTGTGATAGCAAAAACCTGGAATCAACCTGTTTGCCCTGCAATTAGGGCTCAGCTACATAAATTGCAGTATCTCAGTGTAATCGAGTATTAGTATTCCCTAAGAAATGGCTCATATTAGAAAAGCTGAGATCACCCTAGTACAAATATCAATAATATTAAAATAGGTCTTGATCAATGACACATGTAAAACTCAGTGGAATTGAGCATTAGCTATAGGAGGGGTGTGGGAGGAGTGGGGGGAAAGAACATGAATAATGTAACCATGGAAAATTTTCTTAATTAAATAAAATTTAAAAATAAAAAATAGAAATGCTGAGAAATGTGACATTTGTGTGAAGTGATACTGAAGTTTAAAAAAAAACTGAGAGAATTTATTCATTGAGGATGACTTAAAAAATAATGGCAACTATAGCGACCCCCACGGGAGTCCCATATTATTTATCTGTGGGTAATGACCTGAGATGGAGAGAGGACGCTAAGGAAATGGGTGAATAATAATGACTCAGAGGCAAAAGTTGAAACACATGGGGAGTAATGAAAACTCTGAGGAAATAAGAGGAATAAGAGAATAAGTGGGGAGTACCAACTCCTTGATACTCCTATAGACAAGAGAGTCTGCTTTGGGGGCAACAGAGTCACTAGAAAAGGGGGGGGGAGTCACAACTCCTTGGTGCCTCCTATAGACAAGATAGTCTGAGAATTAGTAGGAAGCACTTTGAAGATAAAGGGAAGTAAGAGGAGTAAGAGAAGAGGGAGTAAGAGATGAGGGAAGAGAGGGAAAGTAAGAGTAAGAGAGGGTTTCACACTAGTTCCCCAGTATTTATTAGGGGTTTTAGGAATGTGTATTGGTAGATGATCCACAAATATGTAATAACATGACATAGGGTTTAACATTGGTTGAATTGACAATGATGAGATCAAAGAGGTGGAGATTAATCCAACTGAAGCTTTGCAAATGAAAGTACTCCTAGCTGAGCAGTGGCTGTCAAGGCCCAGCCCATGAATTCCCCTGCCCTATGCTAGTGCTTCAGGACTGTCCCTTTCCATACAATGAACATCAAGAGGTCTGACCATGTGTCTGGTAATACAATATCAATACATCAACCATACTTCCCAGATGCTAACATGCCTGATATGCTACAACAACAAAACCTAAGAAAAAAAGAGGCACCAGAGAAGGAAAACCTCAAAAGAGTATACAAAAACAAATAGGATGTGTTAGTTATTTTGTCCTAGTTAATATAAACATTTTAAAGCAAATTGTAAGTGATTTGGAGTTTCAATGTTTATGTACAATCTCGTTTTTAATTATTTGGATATTTGTCTTGATTATCATCAAGTTCAGGATAAAACAAATTACCAAAAACCTCAAGAAAGATCCCAACATGCTTAAGTAAATGTTATGATCTTAACTAATCCTACAAAGTGTGATTAACTTAATGGAATATTAATTACCAAGAAAGCTTAGTCTGACCTACTCTTCAGGAATTTTTAATTGTCCCATATATAGTACCTTGTATCGTTTCATTTATAATAACTTTGATATAATTAACACCCCCTTCCACATGCTCAGAGAGAAACTAAAGTGCCAACAGACGGCTTCCCAAGAGATTCTCTACTCTTCAGCTTCGTGTAATACCCAAGCTCTGTCTTTTTCTAGTGCCAGCAGCACTTTCTGGATCATTCCACTCTTCTTCATTATCTTAGCAGTGACATTTTGTAGGAAGACAATTTGTTTGTGATAAAGTTCAGTGAGAAATAGGGTTGCTGCTCATTAAGATTGCTTTTGCATGGTACAGGGACTTGCACTGGATCCCAAATAAATCTGTTTTGGGGACACTGGACAACACCCAAAGTTAGACCCCCTCTCCATCCTTGGAGAAATTAGGAATGGAAGGATATAGATGGGGATGGAAGGACTAGGTTGGGGAAGGGGGGATATTTGGCTCAATCTCTTTATACTTCAGGAAACCTTATTGTTATTCTTTACTATTTTTTAAAAGTCCAGAACTAGGAATTTCTTATTTGAAATTCTTTCTCTGCCTCCTTTCTCTTTCCTTGTGGAACAAGTCTTTATTATATGAGGTGCATTTTCCTGACATATTTCTTATCTTACATTGATTCATTCTACAAACATTTGATCAGCTAAGTACTCCTTTTTTAAAATAACAAACCCTTACTTTCTATATTAGTATTAATTCTAAGACAGAAGAGCAGCAAGGGATAGGCAATTGGGGTTAAATGACTTACCAGGGGTCACAGGGCTAGGAAATGTCTGAGGCCAGATTTGAACCCAGGTCCTCTGAGTCTAGGCCTGGACTCTATCCATTGTGCTGTCACTTCTTTTTTACTCTCCTTCACACTTTGGCCACTTCACACTTCACACTGGCCAACTTGCTGTTTCTCATGCTACTCTGTGTCTTTGAACTGACTGTCTCCTTGGATGCTCCCACTCCTCACCTCCTCCTCCTCCATTCCCACCCTGATTTCCTTCAATACTTGGCTCAGAGGGCAGTTGGGTGGCTCAGTGGATTGAGAACCAGGCCTAGAGATGGGAGGTCCTAGATTCAAATCTGACATCAGACACTTCCCAGCTGTGTGACCCTGGGCAAGTCACTTGACCCCCATTGCCTAGCCCTGACCACTCTTCTGCCTTGGAGCCAATACACAGTATTTACTCCAAGACGGAAGGTAAGGGTTATTAAAAAAAAAGGCAGCTCAATTCCCTCCTTCTTTAAGAGACATTTCCCAGTATTCCCTATGACCAGTATGCTCCCTCTGAAATTTCCTTCCCTCCCCACCATATAGGTCTTCTATATGCGTAGTCATTTGTATATTGTCTCCCTATTAGAACTTGAACTCCTTGCTTTTCTTTGCATCTTCAGTGCCTGGTATGGTGCCTGCCCCATAGGAAGTACTTAATAAATATTTGTTGAGGAACAAAGTAGCTATAAGAATAACATTGGCATCCTCATGGAGCCTGTGGCCAAATCTTTGGTTTCTGCACTCTCTACATATTTTTTTATGCCATGGTATATTGGGAAAAGAAAGGAGGAGGTAATAAGCATTTATTATGTGCCTAAGTGACCAGCACTCCCCAAAATGCTTTAAAAATATAATCTCATTTGATGCTCACAACAACCTTGGGAGGTAGGTCAATTGTTATTCCTGACTACAGCCGAGGAAAATGAGGAAGACAGAGGTTAAGTAACTTGCCCATTCGTCACACAGCTAGTGTCTGAGGTCAGATTTGAACTTGGGTCTTCCTGAATCTATTCTCAGGTACCTAGCTACTGCCTAATTAGCTTCCACTATTAAAAAAGAACACTGGGCTTGAGTTTTAAGTACCAACTCTGCTATATATTAATTATACCACCATGGGCAGCTCCCTTAACCTCCCTCAATTTCCTCGGTTGTAAAACGAGAGTAATGACTTTCATACCACTTATCTTCTGAGGTCCTTATGAGGTCCAAACAGGATGCTAAATGTGACATTGCTCATTATCTGGTGTGTAGTCAAAATCAAACTCACCTAAAACCATGAGCTACCCAGCTAAGAAACAGACTTGGGAGTGACATAGTGGAAGGGTGTGTTTCAGTTGTTCACTTCCAAGCATGTTAGGTTGTTGGCAGGTTGAATTCCAAAATGGCTGGCTTCCTGATTCCCAGGTTTCTTGATAGCTTTGCTCTAATAAGATCTGGCTCTCATCCTTGTGACTTCCAGATCCAAGAAAGAAGTCTTTGTATGGTTTTAGTGGACATTTATTACTTTCCTCAGCCAAACCAACAGAGCTGAATTTACCAAGGAAAATAAAGTGAGTAGCATGCTGGGAAGCTAGTGTGACTAGCCATACTGTGTACCATACAATACTGCATGTGTCGACATGGCCTAGCTCTGCAGTGCTGGTATGTCTCTGGATTAACGAGACCTACTGAGATCATGTTGCGTGGACAGATTTATGTCCTTCTTGGCACCAGCAGGCACAACTAGGAAGTCACTCGTATGTAGTGGTATTTTCTCCCCCCAATAATTTTAAGAAATTGAATGAGTTTTTAAGAAGACTTCATACTTACTGGATCTCAGAAGGAATAATAATTAGCCCTACTTGAATACCATGCCTAGCTAGATTTGTTTCTTTCTGACTTTAAAATTAAACCACTTGCAAAACAGCCCAAAGCACAATTAGAGGAAAACTTTACACCTTAATAAGAATAAGCAAAGCACTGGGAAATAATAATGAACAAATTAAATTAAGGGCTTCTCTTCTATCCTCTGTAAATACTTCAATGCTAAGAATTAAGACTTTCCTTGTGAAAAATAGGAAGATAACAAATATAGAAGATTTTATGTGAAAATCGATGTAAATTTTAATACCCTTTATTGTGCTTGGGGATAAAGTGGGGATGTATTAAGACTAGGGCCACACTGGGTACAGCTCAGAGCAATGACACTCATCTCATCTTCCTTACCTATGTCTATATTTACATATATGAATTTCTCCTGTTGAAACTAAATTGTTTGGGATCAGCCTACCAACCAGTCCATTTTGTTTTGTTTTTTTTTAAGTTCTCTCTTTTAAAATAGGAAAGAATCTCAGTGTTTAGTTAGGATGACCACCACCTCCCCCACTTTTCAGGTGAAGAACCTGAGATTCAGAAAAGTTAGATGATTTATCTGAGATCATGTTGCTATTTTATTGGCAGGGCCAGGATTAGAATCCATTTAGCTTCTCCCTAAAATCAAGTCAAGGTAGTTTAGCTCAAGTATATGGTATTTTCCTGGAGAACTTAGAGGAAATAGTGATCTTCAGTATTTATATAGGTATTATTGTTATTATTATTTCCATTTTACATATATGGAAACTGAGGCAAAAATCCAATGACTTATCCAATGTCACACCGTATATGAAATCTGAACAAGATTCTTCCTGATTTGAGCTTGAATACTCTATCCACTGAGCCACCTAGATACGTTTAAAGAAAATGGAGGGTGGAAATGAGCATAAAATTACCTGTCAATTCATCCATTTCATCAAAACAGCCAAATTGCTTGTATTTGTAGACAAAGCTTTAAAAAGGGTGCCCTCAGTCTCATCTTCTTCCTCCAAGCCAAAACTCTCCTTGCCAAACTCTGTCTCACGACCTGACCTTATTGCTTGGAGTGTTGTAAGACTGCGATTTAGTCTACCTGCCATAGTGAGACTGAGCTGCAAGGACACCTTTATTCAATCACAAAATGAAGAAAGAGTCTAGGAAAAGGCAGAAAAGAATGAAGACAAAAGAGGACACTGATGTGTGTCTGAAGAGGTGGGGCTGCTGCGAGGGGGTAATATAATCTCTACCTACTTACCTCAGGCAGCTCCCAGACCCTGTCATTTGAACTCCCTCTGGATGTCTTCAGTGCTGCTTGTTGGCCTGATGTCATGTTCTAAAACTCCTGCACTGGGAGGTTTAGACGACTGTAGGAAGGATCACTGTTGCTCTTAGGTCAGCAGCTTTTCCAGGGCTGGATCTCCTGCTTTAGTGAGCTCCATTTGGGGAGCTTTGAATAGGATTTTGTGAAAAGGAAACAGTCACTTTTCTTAACTCAATAGCCATTAAAATTGCATTTTACCAGGTGAGACTTGCTAATGATTAGTGATTCTTGTCCTACTATTTATTTCCCTTTGGGAATAATGGCATTCCTAGTGTTGTTTAAACAGTGAGAGTCCAGGGCCAAGTTGAAGCTTGACTTCTATTCAATCAACAAACACTTATTATCAAAAGGTAGGCACCTAGACGGAAGAGACTGTCTCAACTGCCTCTTTATCAATGCCCAAAGGTGCCTGTTATAGTGCTCTGTATTCTTTGAATGTGGTGATCTACCTCCTCTAAGTTATAAGATTCAAGGGCCAAGTCATGTGATGGGAGGAAGGACAGACACCAAAATTCATTATTGTTTTTTTTATTATTATTATTTTCCAGTGTGTTTTTAGAAGAAGCAAATGGGTTAGTGTTTGTTAACTATAAAGAGTCATGGGATGCGTTTTTATGGGACCTAAGAATTAGTAAGAAGTAAGTTTTACATTTCTTCTCAGTCCTGACATTAAAAAATGTTCAGGCATAGTTATCTTCTTTGTCCAGGATTTTGTATTATCCTTCCTGTCCCTTCAAAGAGTATGGATTCAAAGTTGGTCTTAGCTTTAGTAACAGGAAGAAGGAGGAGGACAAGGACAAGGACAAGGAGGATGAAAAAGAGGAGGGAGAGAGGAAATGATCATATTAGCTTGTCTTAGCCAAAAAAATTATCACCTAATGGCCGGCCACTCTTCTGGTTCTGGTACCTAGGTAGGCTGATTTTTGGCCAGTAGACTCAGTTTGTCACTAGAATAATACTCTATGGCTTGCCAAATGGAAAGGATTTGCCAATGCTTGTACTCTTCTGAATTAGCCTTTGACAAATCAGAGTCACTTCCATGATGAGTGAGAAGCTCATATTTATGTAGTATTTTTATATTGCATCTCAAGTACATTGTTCACAATTCTATGAAATGGATAATATAAGTATCATCACCCATTTTACAGATGAGAAAATCCAGGATCAGACAGGTTAAATGACGTTCCACAGTCACCAGCTTCCATGATAGTCAGGTGTGACAGTCTTTCTTCCATACCTGGCTGTCCCTCCAAACACAAAGCATCCAAAGATGCCATAATAGTGGGGTTTTTTTCCCCAGAGGGAACATTAAATCTAATTAAATGAAAGTCTCTACTGATAATTGAAGTAACTTTCTTTGAAGAGTTAACAAAAAAAATTTACGTGTATCATCTTACAGTAAGCTACCTCTTTCCACTAATGTAGATTGCAACGAGAATACAATTCCTACCCTTAGGGAATTGCTTGAGACTCATGGAGAATCACACAGCTGATAAATGCCAAAAACAGGATTAGAAGCCAGAGGAGATATTCAAGATCCAGAACTCTTAACCATTATACCATGCTGCCACTTTCTTTTTATTTGCCCTTCAAAATTGCCATGTAAAGTGGATAAAGGTAGCTAATTTGACATTTTGCAGGCAAGAACTGAAGCTGAGAGAGTATGTGCCTTATAGGACCCATGTCTCATCTATCTGTGCTCTTCCCATTAAAAACACGAATCCAAAGTTCTTCCTTGAGCGATGAGCTTCTCCTTCCCTCCCTTTACTTCTTTTTCTCCCTATATTAGTCCAAGTCCAAAAGTTAGCTTTAGTTTGAATACAAGGAATGATGATGATTTTATGACTTCCTCCTTTTGTCCTCCTGTTCCTCTATACCACAACTTTATCATATTATTTGGCCAATGTAGGCTCTTTCAATGTAGCCTCTCTCCCCAGAAAGGTTCTCAGATAGGACAAGTCTTAGCTGAAATTACAAAAAAGATAAATTTTTTCCTTAGGTTTCCCAATAATCTTTTTCTTCTCAACTACTGAAGTTTCAAATCTGTAAAGAATATGTATTAGTTATTAACATGTTTTTGTTAATTTAGGACAATGTGTATTTGCTTGAGAAAACTCAGGATTTGGACTGGAAGTCTTATTTCTACCCCAGGAACCATTCAGGGCCCATGAGTAAAAAAAAATTTTTTTTTCAATTATAAGCCCTGACTACATATACCTGTATCTCTTTCATTGAAATTCTTTTTTCTGATTCTGCTATCCAGTTCTACCTGCACCTTGTCCTTGACCTCTTTTGGTGAATCTCTTGACCCTAAAAAGTCCTGTGTGGTTTGAGATAAGTACTCAAGGATTCTTGTATTTTAAATCTATAAATCTCATAATGAGGGGGCAGCTAGGTAGCACAATGGGTAGAGTGCTGTGAGCAGTGTACAAACTCAAGATTAAAAATATCTATCTATTCTGGAGATATACTTATTTTGCAGTTTACAAACAGAAAGGGCTGTCATTTGAAAGGCTTATCTGATGGGTAGTATTTCATAGGAATATATATCTGGAGCTAGAAGAAACCTTAAGGATCATCCAGTGAGAATTTAAAGCCCAGAGAGGTTCGTTGACTTGCCCCAGGTTACACAGAAAGTAGAGGACTTAAATTCAGGTTCTATATTTTTAGGTTCAGCATCCTTTCCATTGTACCCTGCTGAAATGGAGATGAATTCCCAATTGATCTTGGGTAGTTGTTTTTATATTCCAAGTATCCAGTCCAGTGCTTTATATGTATTTGGTCTGGATCTGAGATTAGTTGTTACAGAGAACTCCTTCTACTATTACAGATGGGCAACTTCACCTTATACTTTTGGCAAGTTTCCTGCCACACTCTGGTTAAATGATTTGCAAAGGATCACTTATAACATGTCAAAGGTGGGACTTGAACCAGGGCTTTTCTTTGTAAGCTTCCTGAGGGCAAGGTCTGCTGTTTCACCTTCATGTTAGTATCCTCAGCACTTAACTAACCCTGATTATATAGCAAGCAGGTACTTCAGAAAGGTTTGTTAATTGATTCTCAATCCTCAAGATTCCTGACCTTATCTACTATGTCTATCTACCATGATCAATGTTAATTGAATGAAAAGAAGAAATACCTCTGGTTCACATCTGAAAGAATTCATGGACTGTACTGGGATTCTATTCAGACCTTGATGGCTAGTTGATTGGTAATAACAAGAGCAACTCAAATTTAAAAGTTTACAAAATGCTTTTCGTGAAGCAACCCTGTGAGGCAGGTGGGATGAGTAGACCACACATCCCAGGCTAGGGGTATTGAAGGATGCCTTTAAAAGCAGTATAAAGATAACAGAAGGAAATCCAGATAAAGAGTTTTAAATGAGAATATCTACCAGAGAGAATGTGTTTGGAGTTAGCTGTTATATGAGAGTTGGTGTGCCTTTGACCTGATCTTTCTGTGCTAATAGCCTGATTCAGTTGGCATTTGCAAAGTATATGACAATTTTAGTCCTCTCTGTGTGTTTTGAGTTTATCTTTCTCTGTCAAAGTTTTCTGCCTTACTTTTTAACACACTAACACTTGTTGGTGAATAATGAAATCAGTTATCTTTGGTCTCTGATATTCTTCTTTATAGTACAGAAATAGAAGGCAATTAACACCTACCAGTTATGTTTCCAACCTGCAAAAAAACAAAGAATTTGTTAGTGAGATGACTGGTAGTAAATATGCTTCATTAGGATGTAGAAAAACACTTGAACTAGATTCCAAGTTCTTAAAAAGTGAAGACCTTGGTTTATCCAAAAAGAAGTCTTGGGGGAAACATCATAACTGTGTTTAGGTGTTTGAAGAACTGTTAGATAGAGATATTATATTTCTGTTTGTGTCAGAGGATAGAACTTGGAATAATGGAGAGAAATTTTAGAGAGGCAGATTTAGGCTAACTATAAACGGGAAAACTTCACAAAACCTCAAAGCTGGAAGGGATCTCAGATCTGGGTAATGTAATCCATTCTGTACTTGAACAAGGTGAGGTAGGGAAGGGCAAAGAAAGGCAATAAGCATTTACATGTACTATGCTGAGCATTTTACAATTATTGTCTCATTTGATCCTCACAACAATCATGCAAGGTAGGTATTATTATGATCCCCACTTTACAGCTGAGGAAATTGAGGCAGAAGTGGGTTATGTGGCTTCTCCAGGGTGCCACAACTATTAAGTGTCTGAGGCTAGATTTGAACTTGTCTTCCTATGTCCAGGTAGAGTGTTTCATCCATCCATTCTCTTCCTGCATTATATGTGCTCTAGTCAGGTGGAGATATTTAGAAAGATTTTCCCCCCTCTTCCATTTTCACTGTAAAGCTTTGTTTATTAGATTTGCATGGCTCCAAGTGGATTTATTTTCCGCTCTTATTAGGTGCATTCCAACTGTGGCCAGAAGCCCATAATCCTTGGACTTTAAGTCAGGGTCCAAAATTCCAAGTCCCCATATTCAGTTATCAACTTCTTAACCAGCTGTTCTCTTCCCAACTCAGCTTTTCTCCTCTGCAGACTTGCCTTCACTTGGCAGCAGAGATTAAAATACCACCTGTGCTTTGCAGCTTCTTGCTCCAGACTTTACAATCCTTACCAATGCTTTCCAGATTACTTCTGGCAGTATCATTGTATCCATATGCATTACTGGAAGGAGCTATTAGTCATCAGGATTGACATATTTGGGAAGGTTCTCTGTTATGTCCCAGATACACTCCTTACAGAAGACAGCAACCACCTCTCTATTGTTATAATCAAGTCTACAAAAGAGTGCCTCATCACCCCTTCAGGATCAGCTACTTGCCTCTTCTTCCTCTGAATGATCTCTCACCTGATGGTGCCTGTATATCTGTGGAGTTAGTCCTGGGAAAACAAGCAGCTACTTCTGCAGAGGGTTCTTTGTCTTTAGGAGGAACCCTCTAACATCTGTTGCTTAACTCCAAATGTTTTGTGGTCCTTATTCTTCTCTTTCATCACATTCTTACACATGTCAAGATTCATCTCTACATCTTTAAATACCCTTTTTTCCTTCTTTGTTTTCACATTGAAACTTTCTCCCATTGAACCTATAACTTTAGGGAGGTTTTTTTTCAGTATTAGCTTTTCCATTTTAGAACCGTTTTTATCAATGGTTTAAAAGTTTTCATATCATTGTTATTTCCAAATAACCTTCCTCCCTTAGAAGTATCTCTTATTACAAAGATAAAAAATTAAGCAAAATAAATCAACTTAGTAACTTCTTCTGACAAACATATATATTACATTAACTACACATAGCTCATGCCATTTGTACTGAGAAAGGAGTATGTTTCACCTTCAGTGCTCTGAGTCCAAGATTAGACATTGGATATAATCTGAATTCTGATTTGTGATAGTGCTTTTTTTTTTTTAATTTACATCTTGTAATTGTTATTTATACCATTCTCCTCCTTTCTGCTTTCTTTTCTCAGAAAACAGTTCAGACCGGCTTTCCCATGTCTCTGATTCCTCATAGTCCTCATTTCTTATTGCTATGTTAATGTTCTATCATATTTATATGACACAATTTGTTCAGTCATTCTCCTGATCAGTGGGAACCCACTTTATTTCCAAGTTTGCCATTAAAAAGAACACTATTATGAGTATTTGTATCTATATGGGACTTTTCAATCTCCTTGTAATGTATGTGCTAGGACCACTGTGTCAGAGTGAGGACATTTACTAACTTTTCTCCCATAATTCCAAAGTGTTTTCTAGGACAATTGGACTGATTTCCAGCTCCACCCATAATATATGCCTGACTCTTCACAGCCCCTTTGCCATTTGTTATTTCATTTCATTGTGTTTTGTCAATATAATGGGTGCCCTTTTTTTAAGGAAGCAATTCAATCATTCCCCATAATTTATGCTGAAAAGTAGAGACACATTCTTCAAGGCTTTTTACTTTTTTTTTTTGAAGAGAGAAACCCATGTATTCTTTGAGTATTGATGACAATTAACTAGCCATGACAGAAAGACAATTATCATGTACCCCATGTAGGTCACTGTAAAAATTCTTCCAGTTCTTCATATTCTTTGTAAGCAAGATCCTCAGACCTTTGTGATTCTTGGTAATAGCTTTTAAGGTAAACTCCCCTGGAGATTTCTCCTTGCTTCAAAGCATCTTGAAAACCATAATTTCTTTATCCTTGTCTTATCAATGCCAGTGCCTGGCACATAGTAGGTCCTTAACAAATATTTGTTTTCTTATTCCTCTTTAAGTCCTTCTCTTTCTTTTCCTGGAATCTTTGTCTTTCAGTTTGATTCCTTCCTATTATAGAGAAAAAGAAATATAGAGCATTTCCTCTCTGACTGAAACCAGCTTTCCTTAGGTCAGCATTCATGATGAGGTGCCAGACTGAGTATCTCTTCTTCCTGAATAATCTTCTGGCCTCTGGCTTTACAAAAACTTACCCTTTCTGAAAGCCTGTCAGGAGGCATCATGAGACAATGGAAAGAGCACTGAGCCCCTCCAGGCAGGAAACCTGAGGGTATATATATGTGTGTGTGTGTGTGTGTGTGTGTGTGTGTGTGTGTTTCTAGTTATATGACCATGGGGAAATCACTTAAGTGCTCAGAGCCTCAGTTTCTTTATTTGGAAAAAATGGTGAAAATAATACTTGTACTCCCTACCTAAAATATGGAAAACACTTAACTCTGTTGACCTCATTTTCCCCAGCTAGAAAATAAGCTGAAGAAGAAAATGGCAAACTACTCCAGTATCTTTGCCAAGAAAGCCCCAAATGGGGTAGAAATAGTCAGACACAGCTGAACAACATGGACCCTTACCAATAGCTATTCATTTTGAGATTGCCCATGAATTGTAAGCTATAGAAAGGATTTTAAACATTGCCATAGACTCTTTGAGTGAGTGAAGAGGCAATAAATATCCTGGGAAAGTAGTTTTTAAAAAACAACCCCAAAATAAAGATCCAAGCTTTTGGGATACCACCATTTGGTTAAAAAAAATGTTGGGAGAAACTAGAAAGCAGTATGGCAGAAATGAGGTTTAAACAATTATCTTACAACCATTTACCCAGGTAAGATCAAAATGGATATATGACCCAGACATAAAGGTGGGGGGGGGGGGGAACCATCAGTGTAGCCATTATCTTATATGATGTGCCTAAAACTTTTGGACCCTTCCTAGATCACTAAAAGGAAAACCAAAAGGAGAAGGAGGGGGGGGGGGAAGAGTACTTTGAAATTAATTACTTCACCTTTTCTTTCTAGCCAAGAGACACTGAAATAAAGGCTCCCACAGAGAAAGAGGATGGAATATACTAGGGGACTACTGGGGAATTAACTCCTCTTGTAAGTACCCTGGCTATAACTTTTCCTATGTCAGGAGTCTCTGAAATGTTCTTATATAGAAAAGGATCCTAATATATTGTTTGGTTTTGCTAAAGTGCTTTTTTCCCCTGTTCCCCTCCCCCCCCCCCACTTGTTAGAAAGGGTAGTTCACTAGAGAGACATATTTGGGAACAAAAATGATATAAAAATAGTTAAATATCAATAAGAATAAGATTTTTAAATGAACTCACATCCAAAAAGGTTGAGAAGCACTAGTCAAACTCTAGGGCAACTAACACACTATCTTCTCTTATAGTGAATTTCAGAAAAATGAAGAATCATAGAATTTTAGATATGGAAGGAAGCAAACTTTGTCATCATTTAGTCTCTTATACAGATACTTTATTTAAATTGTTTTAATGGGTTTCTATAATTGAATATATATATTTTTAAAAATCTGTTTCCAAATGTCTGTCTCTGTGTTTGGACACAAAGATACAGACATACAGATAGAGGCAAGGAAGTTTTTTTCACTGATCAAAATACAGTATCAAAGTTGGAGAGGTTTGCTGTTGACAGTTATGCATTATAAAGGGAGGATTAAAGTACTAGTGGGTAGATAGTAGTGACATTGTCTTCTTTGTTCATATTCAAATCCATTTTCCTGGCTAGTTAGATGCAAGTAAATTTTTTTCTTTTATTTTTTTTCAAGTTACATGTTGCTACAATTTTTAATAATTGTTTTCTAACATTTTGTGATCCATGTTCTTTCCATCTCACCCTTCTCCAGCAATGCATTAGTGGCCCAGTTTTACCACCTCCCCTTCATTTATCATTTTCCTTTTTTGTCAGTCTGCTAGGTATGAAGTGGTACCTCAACATTGTTTTAATTTGTACTTCTCTAATAGTTATTTGCAGTATTTTCTCATATGATAAAGATTCATATGATAAAGATTCATTTTTTCATCTGAGAATTGACTGTTTCTATCCTTTGACCACTTGTCAACTGAGGAATGTCTTGTGTTCTTATTATACATTTGACTCAATTCTCTATATAGTTGAGAAATGAGGACTTTGTCAGAGATATTTGCTATAAAATTGTTTTCCCAGTTTGTTGTTTCCTTTCCAATCTCGGTTGTATTGATTTTGTTCTTGTAAATCCTTTTTAATTTAATGTAGTCAGGGCTATCTACTTTACATCTGGTAGTGCTTTATTAGGACATAAATTCTTCCCCTTTCTATAGATCTGACAGGTAAACTATTCCACGGTCCTCTAATTTGCTTATGGCATTAATCTTTATTTCTAAATCATGTATCCATTTTTATTTTTACCTTGCATATGGCACAAGGTGTTAGTCTGTACCTAGTTTCTGCCATGCTGTTTTCTGATTTTCCCAGCAATTTTTGGTAAATAGTGAGTTCTTCCTCCAAATGCTTGTATGTTAATAAAAATGACAATTCTACCTAAATTAATTTACTTATTCAGTGCCATGCCAATCAAACTACCAAATAATTATTTTATGGAAATAGAAAAATAAAAACAAAACAAAAGGTCAAGAATATCAAGGAAACTAATAAAAATTAATTTTAAAATATTAATGAAAAATGAACAGATCTCGGACTATACTATAAGCAGCAGTCATCAAAACAGACTGGTACCAGCTAAGAAGAAATAGAATGATAGATCAATGGAACAGATTAAATACACAATATGTAGGAGTAAATGACCTAGTATTTGATAAACCCAAAGACCCCCAGCTTTTGGAATCAGAATTCACTAGTTAACAAAGACAGCTTGGTAAAGTGGAAAACAGTGTAACAGAAATTAAGTATAGACCAATATCTTATATCCTAAACCAAAATAAGGTAAAAAATTACTTAGACATAAAGAGTGATGCCATGAGTAAATTAGGGGAACATAGAATAGACTATATGTCTATAGACCTGGCAGATCTATAAAGAAGGGAAGAATTTATGACCAAACAAGAGGTAGAGAGCAATATAAGATGTGAAATGAATAGTTTTGATTATATCATATTTGATTATATTAAGTTAAAAAACTTTTGTACAAACCAAAAATTTGGATCTTTGGGTTTGTCATACATTAGGTTACCATGGTCATTTACTTCTAAGTGTTAAATTCTTGATCAATCCCATTGATCCACAATTCTGTTTCTTAGATAGTACCAGATTATTTTGATGATTGCCACTTTGTAATACAGTTTAAAATCTGGGATAGCTAAGCCACCTTTGTTCATTTTTTTTCAATTAATTCTATGAGAATTTCTGTTCCTAAATCAAGTAGCTGTTTGGGAAACAAGACAATAATCTTAGTCTAAGATTCTAGAAAAAAAAAGATTAATCTTAGTTTAGGGCACTTGGCTTTTATTAACTGGGTGTTATCTGGCTATTTGGAAGCTAACTGGCACAGTGGATAGAGCTCTTGGTTTGGAGTCAGGAAGACTTGACTTCAAATTCAGCCTTAAATACTTAACTGTGTAATCCTGGGCAAGGCACTTAAGCCCATTTACCTCAGTGTACCTCATCTGGAAAATGAACAGGATAAGGAAATGGCAAACCACTCCAGTATCTTTGCCAAGAAAATATCAAGTGGGTCATGAAAAATTGGACACAACTGAAATAACATACACACACACACACACACACAGATTAAGATTAAAGAGTGCCAGCCTACCCTTATTTGGGAAAGACTTCTAGACACCATGCCCTACTGAGTGCTAAGATGACTGCTCATAGGTCATGCGGAGATGAACCCTATAATCTGGTACCAAATTGCTTTTCCTAAGAGAGACCACAAGACCAACAGAGAAGTTGTGGGAAAAGCAAGAGGCAAGGAACTACAGAGACATTACCCCCAGTGCTGGACCCAGACTGGAAATATACAGAGCATTATACCCAGCAGAGGGAAGGCTCAGAGAGAACAGTGTATTAAAATGACCCTCATTGTAAGAATTATATGTCACCCCATGAGTGTGCTCTGGCTATACATGTCATGTGTGGATCCCTCCCATGTATGATCCCTATGAATCCCCATTCCTTCCCAATTACAGTGTATATATTCATGGGAGAGGCAACTCTAAGACCTAGGTTGTACACAAGAAGCTGACTTAGAAGGAATTTCTTCCTTTGGGAGTTCTTTATAACAAAGAAATCACAGATTAAATCACTGTCTGAACCCTTATCCTGTGCTTCAGGTCTAGAGGGAGAACATTCTCTTAGTACTTTTCTTACTATATTATTTTCCAAGATTCTTTGTTTTGAATTAATTGTAAGATCTGGCTAACTAGGAAATAAGTTGAAAATATCAATGGTAGCTCTTGACCTATAGTGTAGAATGGATGTGGACACATAAAGTCTTGAACCTGAGAGAACCATTCTGAAGTCTGGAAGTCTGAGAGGGGAATAACTTGGAAATTACCAAAACCAAATCAAAACAAAGAAAACACACAGGTACACACACATGTGTCTGTAGAGGGTTGTGTACATATATACATATACATACAGACACACATATACAATGCCACCCCACACCCCATTTTTCTTGATCCTAGCTGTTAGAACATTTGCTGTGATTAGTAGTAATAAATAGTGAAGTGGTTGTATGAAGAAATGGGAAAAGATCAGAGGAATGGAAGGATAATTAATTAGTACTTGGTTATTAGGAGAAAAGATTTTAAAGTTTATAGGTGCCCTCTCTTAACATGCAAGCAATAAGCAATCAAGTTCTCTTCTAAAGTGGTTGGGTCCAGAGAGACACTTGGTATACAGGATTATTTATTGTTTTGAATTAATTGTAATTCACTTGGACACAGAAACAAATTGATGGTGCTGAACAATTCAGCAAGAAGTCCACTGTGTCCTTGGCATTGTGTTAAATTCGAGGGAGAATATAAAAGGAAAAACAAAATTCTTGCTGGGAATTTATCCACTAGTTAAGGGCACATGCAACAGTTCAAGAACCTCAGGTTGAGGTTTTTGTCTTTGTGTATGGGAGAGGAGAGTGGGTCAGTTCAGGAAACATTTGGGAGAGAACCTCTTTCCATCTATAAAAATTGGCAATTCTCTGTAACTTGATGTATTGGATTCTTGCCTAGCACTAGTGAAAGGCTGAGAGATTTACCCTTGATCCCACAGCTGGTGGGTGTCTGTATATGAACCATAATCTTCATGGTTCCACGACCAGCCCTCTACCCAGTACTCCAGCTGCCTCTCATGACTTTGTCACGCAGTCTAGAAGTGCTTTAGAAATTCAGGGAAGGACCATTAGTCAACTTTCATAGCTCAAAGTTAGGTTTTGTTTTCTCAATAATAGAACAACAGGTAGAAAAGTAAAATTTACTTGCTCCAAACAATAGACCAAAAAAAGAGTAGTGACTGATTTCCCCCACACATAAATATTTCCATCGAGGGAATTTTTTCATCCAGTTGATTGAACTAGTCATCCTATAGTTGTTAGCAATCAAAACATTCAGACTAGTCAGGAAAAGAAACAAAATTCTAATCTAGTCAATCTCTTCTCATTGCTTGTACCTCATGCTGTTATTGAACCCCTAGAGGTGCCATATTGCTGTTTTAGTAATGGAAAGAGTAGGTTTCAGTTTTTTAGTGCATTCCATCATCATTTTCATATCTTTCCCTCTGTCTCTGTCTTTATCTTTCTGTATCTCCCAGGTGCTCTGAAGACCATTTTACTACATCAAACAGTGACCTCAAAGGTGTCCCATAAAAAGCATGATTTTGGTTTCAAGATGTCAATAATCTTCAGAGATAAACAATAGCTAGAATCATTTCCAGAAATTTTAGGCTTCTCCCAAAAGGAAAATTTATTTGATCTACAAAAAAGCTTATCATTTCAGTGTGCTTTCTTCAAAAAGGGATTCTATTCTTGTTTCTTTGTGCCCCAATGGCTAAAGTGGCCTCTTGCAGATCATCCCATGCCCCATATCTGGAATATATAAACTAGAAGCATACATATTGGGGAGAAATTCAGGAATTTACCTGGCTGTGAATTGTGACCAAGATTTATTAGCTGTGAATCTCTTACCCAGTAGTAGCTAGGTGACACAGTAGAGAAAGTACCAGGCCTGGAGTCAGAAAGATACATCTCCCTGAGATCAAATTTGGCCTCAGATATCTAATAGCTGTATGACCCTGGACAAGTCATTTAATTAATACTGTTTGCCTCAGTTTCTTCATCTGTAAAATGGGCTAGGGAAGTAAATGACAAACAACTCCAGTATCTTTGCCATGAAAACTCCAAATAGGGTAATGAAGAGACAGGACTGAAAGCCAACAACATCCCTTACCCAAACCCAGTTTCCTCACTTGTAAAATGGGAGCAATAATCAATACTGTCAGGCTATTGTGAAATTGAAATGAGATAATATTGTATGTAAATCTAAAAGTGCCCCATAAATAGTATGTTATTATGTTGGGTAGTGCTAGTTGCAAGAAAAAGAACTTGGTAAATCATTACATTATTGAAATCTATAACTTCAGAGGGGAGTCCTCAGAAATTCAAACTCTTCCTCCTATACCCTAGGGCTCCTAGACCCGGAAAAGACCTCAGCATCCATCTAACCCAACAGACTCATGAGGAAACTGAGGTCCAAGGATGTTAAGTGACTTATCCTTGGTTACACTGACTTTTGGCATCAAGGTATGTTTGAACCCAGAACTTTTTACTCTAGAGCCAGTGATCTTCCCACTAAACCACATACTCTATTGTTTATCCTGAGAGACCTGTTATCTAACCTTAGAATGGTATAGGGTGGAGAGAGAAGTCAAGTAAATAGTCAGGATAGAGAAACTGGATAGGTCCCAGCTTCTTCTGTGCCAGGTCTTCAAAGCAGATTTTATTTTTGTTGGTGGTGGAGGGACTTTTCAGAGAATCAGGCATTCTCATATTCAAATGTGAGAATTTTTTTAAATGCAAAAGCCAAAAATATAGAATTTTAAAATCATATCATTTGAAATTATCTTTCCAAAATTCTCTCCACTGGTGCAAATAATGGACAGTTGGTACAGTTATCACTGTCCTATAAGAATGACATACATATGGTATGTTTTAGTCTGCATTCAGACTCTGTCAGTTCTTTCTCTGAAGGCAAATAGCATTTTTCATCATGAGTTTCTGAGGTTGTCTTGGATCCCTGTATAAAAAATATTGCTGGAGGGTAGGGGGCAGCTGGGCTACTCAGTGGAATGGGAGCCAGGCTTAGGGATGGGAGATCCTGGGTTCAGATCTGGCCTCAGACACTTCCTAATTGAGTGACTCTGGGCAAGTCACTTAACTCCCCTTGTCTAGCCCTTTCCATTCTTTTGCCTTGGAACCAATACACAGTATTGATTCTAAGATGGAAGGTAAGGGTTTAAAAAATATTGCTGCTACTGTTTACAATGTTCTTCTGGTTCTGCTCACTATATTTTAGATCACTTCAAGTACATCTTTCCTGGTTTTTCCAGAGTCATTCTGCTCATCATTCTTATAGCACAATAATATTCCATTACAGTCATATACCACAATTTGTTCAGTCATTTCCCAGTTGATGGTCAACCCCATAATTTCCAATTCTTTGCTGCCACCAAAAAAGAGTGTTTTAAAGTTTTCAAAGTCCTTTGCAAATAAAATCTCACAACCCTAGGAGGTAGGTGGTATGTAGTGTATGTGTGTATTTGTGCATATATATGTATATATATATATATACACATATTGGAATTCAATTCAAGTCAGTTCTATTCAAGAAACCAAAGTGCCCTTTAAATACTAGAAATTGTTCTATACATTGCATGGCTTGATATATTTAGACTTAAGTATTTGTGTGAATATGAATACATATAAAAGCATTTCTATAAGAACAGACTTACTGTATACTTGTTTTGAAAAGTCTTTGGTAGCTGCACAAAGAGATGCTGAGACTCAAGGCTCCTTTAAGGAGAACAAAGTGGGAAATTGGTCCAGATTCAAGGCAGAGAGTGTCTCTCTGGGCTAAGGGATTTTCCAAGATCATGATGAATAGGTGGGAAGCTGTCACTGATGGGAGCCACTTGTTGCTACTGTCTTCAAGTGTCATAAAAACAGATAGAAGGATAAGGTTAACCAGAATTCTGAAATCCTGTTCTAGGGCATCTGGTGGCTTCTGTTAGTCTATATCACTTGACAGAGAGCCCATGCTTTTCTTTTGGATTAGATATTTACTCCTCCATTGAGACTTGGTTATTCAGCAAATCAGTGCAGTGGCCAGTCTGGAAATGCTCATTAATGCTCGACTATGCTCCAGACAGCCACACAAGCCGGACTCTACAAACCCTTGAGCAGAATCTGGCTGGGAAGGATGATTCCATTCTGTTGTCTCTGTTGTCACCAAGTCTGAAGAGGGGAGTTTTTTTTTTCTCTTTCTGGTTTTTGACTCTTACCATCTTCTCAATGAAACTTCCACACAATGGAGACTGATTGAAATGCAGGGATGTACTGATACTGATATCTTTTATAGAAATAATCAGGGATGAGCCTCCCTATAACATATTATCAGTGCCTAAGAGGTTTTCTTGCTTGGAATTTAAAATTAAGAAATAATGATGAGAACATATGTACAGGGTAATTAAAATGTGGATCAGCAAAAAACATTTTGACCCAAACTGTAGACGGAGAGCCTATAAAAATAGATCATTTTAATTTATTTCTTTTCATGAAGCATAAAGTAGTCCATAAAGTATATGGCTAAGGGATCTCTGGGGTCACTGATTACAGGCCTGCTTACCTGTATAAGAAGCATTTCTGGCTCCTTTTTCCTACCAAGACAAAAGCATACTCAGCAATTGCTTGATTCCTGAATCCATAAACCTAATGCCTTATCTTATAATTAATTTGTTTTTATGACACACACTTCATTCTAGTCACTGTAAAAGCTTCCTGACAAGAACTGACAAGGATCAGATTGCTTCTTCCTATTCTAAGATGTCACTAAATTAGAAAGGCAATTTTTAAAATGCTTCCATTTTAATTTACCAGACATGGAAGGGTGAGTAGTTGTTTAATGCAGATGTAAATATAAATATGCCTTTGTACATTTCCAAGCATCACATTTGAAAAGGATACCCTAGACTCAAACAACTAAGCAACATAGCTTCTTAATGCAGCAATGAAACTAGAGTTCCAGGGTATATTAAAATAAATAACTCACCTGTCTCTATTTGAATGATATTTTGTGGCAGCATGTCATTATGAAGAGAGCTAGCTGCCTGCAAAGCTAGGAAGATCTGGGCTCAAGTCCCACCTCTGTTCTATATAAGCTGCATGATCCTGGGAAACTCCCTTAACTTCTCAGTTCTCTAGGGCAGAGGGACCAAACATGTTGCTGACAACCTAGGAGTCAACCACACCAAATTAAAATGTAATTGACCAAAATTTAATAAAATAAATGAAAAAAACAATAAAGTGTAGATGATATAATTTGTTATTTTCTAAACCAATATACAGCCTGCAAGGAAATTTATCAGCTTTTTAATGGCATGCTCTGCCCTCTCCATTCTATGTGAATTTGACCTCTTTTCTAGGTAGCTATCTCTCTAAGTTACAGAAAAGTTACTGACCCTAGTGAACTCACAGGTCCAATTCCTATTCATGTTAGCAAGAAAATGCAGTTCCTATGAATGAATGTTTTCTTGGGAGAGAACTGGGAGTCTTTCTCCTTACATAAAAAAAAAAAGGCAGGTGATCAGATTCAGTAAACTGTGCAATCCCAAATAGACTGTGCTCCTTGAGAACAGCTGTCCCCTGCCTTTTTTTTTTTCCTGATCCCAGTACATGGTGTCTGACACACTATAGACAATTAATAAATGTTTATTGACAGACTGATTGATCAGTACAATAGTGCTTTCAATGAAGTGGCTTCTTTCTTACAACTACATTCCCCTTGCCATTTTCATTCACAGTTATCAAAATATTGATAATTTTAATTCTCCAAACAATTCCTAAAAGGAAGAGTAAATGCATATCTTAATAGCAATCTTATGTCACTCAATTCAAATCAGTTTAGTCCAGGAAACTAGAGCTCTCTAAATATGGGACATCATGCAAGACACTGCTCTGACTGGGACTGCAAACTTAGATTTGGCTATGCCACACTTGTGGTATTTCCTATCATTTTACAACTTTTGTTTTTTTAAACCAGCTCTTTTTAGAAATAGGAGTTCCTATTTGCTATTAGGCATGAATCTTTCCCAGATGGAGAAACTTTTCAGGAAACCCAAAACCATTAGTATTGTTGTCTCTAATAAGGAAAAAGCCATGTATAAGAATATTCATAACTGAGCTCTTTGTGGTGGCAAAAAATTGGAAAATAAGGGGATGCCCTTCAATTGGGGAATGGCTGAACACATTGTGGTATATGTTGGTGATGGAATATATTGTGCTAAAAGGAATAATAAAGTGGAAGAATTCCATGTGACCTGGAACAACCTCCAGGAATTGATGCAGAGTGAAAGGAGCAGAACCAAGAGAACATTATATACAGAGCCTGATACACTGTGGTACAATTGTATGTAATGGACTTCTCTACTAGCAGCAATGCAATGATCCAGGACAATTCTGAAGGACTTATGAGAAAGAACACTATCCACATTCAGAGGAAGAACTGTGGGAATAGAAACACAGAAGAAAACAACTGTTTGACTACATGGGTTGAGGGGATATGGCTGGGGATGAAGATTCTAAATGATCACTATAGTGCAAACATCAACAACATGGAAATAGGTTCTTATCAAGGACACATGTAATGCCCAGTGGAATTGCTCGTCGGCTATGAGAAGGAGTGGGGAGAAGGGAGGGTGGGAAAGAATATGATTCTTGTAACCAAGGAATAATGTTCTAAATTGACTGAATAATTTTTTTTTAAAAGGATTGTTATCTCTGACTTGAAAGAAGCAGAAGAAAGCCCATCCTGGGTTCAAGTTCCTTTCTCTGCGTTTCTAACCTGAGAACCTGAGTTCTCAAATCCACATCTGATGAGTTTCCTTGTTTTGTTTTTTCTGCTTAATGAAAGTTTAGGTAACATTTGCTTTGCTAAAGGACTTCTTTCACTGGAGGCAGATTTTTGGGTTGATATTGAATGGCCTTTTATATTTGAACCTTTAGGCAATACTGTCTACAAATTCCTTGGCCTTTTTCTAGCTACACAATTAAGCAGAGACTACTGAGTGGTTTCTTGCCAGAGTTTCCATTTGCTTTGCAGAAGTTTGATTTCTAGAAATGTTATTGTAGGACCCTTTCTTTTCTTTTTTCTTTATAGGTTATAGTTTCTGACTGTAGCAACATCTTTGATGACCCTGAATTAGAGAACACCCTTGGCTCCATTTTGCTTTTTGACCAGCCTTTGTAGATTAAATTAATTGGACTGAATGCTATGAGACAGTTTTTAGGGCTAAAATATGTCATTTTTGGCCATATAAGACAAATTTTGAGGCTAGTAATGGCAGAAGGAGAAGCAAGCCCCACTCTCCCATTCTGAGCAGTAAAAAAGAAAAAATTACCCTCTAGTAGGTTCATAATGAGAGAGACCTCATCCAAGTTCATTGGCAGAAACCCTTTTGTCTAATAAGCTGAAAGCTTTAAGCAGATAATAATACAGAGACATTTTAGATGGCAGTCAAAACACAATGGCTAGAAAGAGGCTTGGGTTGACAGACTGCTGACTCTTACTCTTGGCTCTACCATTCATGATACTGGCTAAATCTGAGAAATAGGCTTTGTGTCTACACCTCAGCAAGTCACATGAAGACCAATATTTACTACCTACTTTGGAAATTTAAGTGAAGCTTGCCTTTAAAGGCTTAACAATGCTTTGATTAGGATAGAAGAGGGGATAAAGATTTAAATCTGTGATTTCAAGGGTGTAGGGAACTCCGGATGAGAAAACTCCTCCTAATACCTTCTTTGTAATGTCTGGTCTTAAAGCATTGGCTAGCCCCAGGGCACTAAGAAGTTATGGGGCTTGCTCACAATCATATAGCCATTATATGTCTGAGACAGTATTTGAACCCAGGTATTTTTTTGACTTTCTATTAACTACACAGCAGTTATCTCTACTAGATGAAGGATATCAGATCAATAAAACTTCTGCAGAAAAGAGTTCTAATAGCCACAATGGATTTTTTAAAGTAGTGAAAGTGGGGAGAGGGAAAGTGAGGTAAGGAATTAGCTCAAAGGACCAATTTGGCTAAAAGGCAGAGTACTTGAGTAGGAATGAATGAAAAGAGGCTGGAATGGTCTTTGAGAAGTTTGAATACTCAACTAGGGAGTTTGTATTAGATCCCATAGGCAGTGGGGGACAGCAATGATAGTACACACTCATTCCCCAGAAAGTCTGCTTTTATTGACAGTGGGTCCTGAGAGCTTCAGATCCATGAACTGGCAAGGAGGCTGGTAATTGTCCATCAGATCGAATGGCTCAAAAACCTGGAGAGATGAGGAAGGGGGGAAGAGAGTGTAGGTCAGTCAGGAGCTACATAAAGAAATGTATGATATAAATATGGTATCTAAGAGTATATAGCATATATGACAATATTATACATGTATATATATAGTCAGTGTAAATATAAGCATACATAGCATATATGTATATAAAGTATTAGTATCTATGTGTAAACATAGTATGTAGTGTATATGGGTACATAGTATGTGCTATATATAAGTATATACACACTCTACATGTACCTGTGTACATATATAAGTAAACATAATATAGAAATATTCTGTTCAGAGTGACTTTGAGGTTGGCCAAAAATAAAATAGAAGAATTTATAGTATATACGACATTGTACCTCTATAAGTGTGTTTATGCACATATATAAAATCTATAGTACATATAAGGGTATGTAGTATATAGAAAAGATATTTAATGTATACTTTAGTATATATTTATGCATTTTGCTTACTTTTATATCATATACATGCTATATTTACAACATACTACATGCCCTTGTATAGATACACATTGCCTTGCATATGCTATATATTTTTCACATTATATTTACATAGCCCATATGCCATAATTACTTGTGTGTTTATCTAATGTATTTACATGTACTACATGCTATGTGTTCTTATAGAAACCACATACTACTATGTGCCTTTAGATATACTCAGGTACTTGATGCCTCTATCTACATTACATACTCCATATGCCCTTATATTGGTACATAGTGTCAGATATAGTATATATTCTTACATATTGTATCTTAATATATATTTATATACTCTGTGTTCTCTATAAGTATGCATATATACATTTGAAGGTATGTATGTATAAATGTATCTATGTGTATGTATCTGTGTGAATGTACAGGCTACATATTAACCTTTACTGCTAGGAAAAGTTAGTGGGGCAAAGCCAGACTTGCCATTAGAGTGTTGATGGGAAAGTGTCACGGTTGACTGATCTATACCTGAACCACAGAGATAACAGACAAATTATGCCAGTCTTGGAAAACCTGAGAGCTAGGACAGTGTTGCGTTCCCTTCATGTCAAAGACTGGGCTAGGAATAGGAAGCTGCGAAATAGTCCTTCTTAGTTTGCCAAACCTATTTGACAACCTGCTTGTACTTAATTACATTCAAACCTGTAGCCTAGTCACACAGATATGTCTCTTCTCCCTGTTAAATTATAAAGTTCATTACAGCAGGGACCATGGCATTTTTTTTTGTATCCCCAATTGTCAGCACAATATGCAGCACTTTGTAGCTGGTGTTTAATCGATGCTTGTTGAATTAAAATTGTACCCATCCCTGTTCAGAGTGGCTATGAGGTTTACCAAAATTCTAGACATAAGTAAAATTGATCTCTGCAGGCCCTTTGCCCGAATGGGCTACAAAGGAAAAAACAATCTTCATCTTTGCTCAACCATTAGTTGCTAAAATATCTACCTGCCTGTTTATTCACTTAATAGAGCATGTTACTATCAAGAGCATATTTCTTTTGATGATATCCAGGAAGGTCCCCTGTGGTCAACTGAGAGAAGTTGCTTCATTTGAAAAGGCTGAGAAGTTAATTTAGTTTTCTGAGGATTTTCTCCTTAAATTCTGTGCCTCAGAGATAGCTTTTCAGTTATTCAGTTTTTGCATGTTATGTCTGGTTATTGCAGAACAGGGAAGGAATAACAAAGTCAGCTGATTTTCTTTTTACTTCTTTGTGATAAAATTCTCAAATGTATTTATTACGCATGCTTCAAATGTCATCTGATGACAAGTAACAAAAATAATAACTTAATGCTATAGCAGTTTTTGATTTTCAAAGCACTTTCCCCACAATGGTCCTGTAAGGCAGGTAGTTATCTTATAAATGAGAAAACCAATGTGTAAAAGCCATTCTTGAAACTATGCTTTGATCCCAAGTCCAGGATTCTTTCTACTACCCCAATTCTGCAGAGGTATCTTTTTTTTTTTAATTTGGAAATTTTTATTTAATTAATAAATAATATTTTTCTATGGTTACAGGATTCCTGTTCTTTCCCTCTCCTCCCCATACCCCCTTTCCCATAACTGATGTGCAATTCCTCTGGGTTTTACATGCATGATTGATCAAGACCTATTTCCATATTATTGATATTTGCACTAGGGTGATCATTTAGAGTCTACATCCCCAGTCATATCCCCATCAACCCATGTGATCAAGCAGTTGTTTTTCTTCTGTGTTTCTACTCCCACAGTTCTTTCTCTGAATGTGGATAGGGTTCTTTCTCATAAATCCCTCCAAATTGTTCTGGATTATTGCATTGCTGCTAGTAGAGAAGCCCATTACATACACTTGTACCACAGTGTATCAGTCTCTGCATATAATGTCCTCCTGGTTCTGCTCCTTTCACTCTGCATCACTTCCTGGAGGTTGTTCCTGGTTGTTGTTCCTGAAGGTTGTTCCTGGAATTCCTCCAGTTCATTATTCCTTTGGGCACAATAGTATTCCATCACCAACAGATACCACAATTTGTTCAGCCATTCCCCAATTGAAGGGCATCCCCTCATTTTCCAATTCTTTGCCACCACAAAGAATGCAGCTATGAATATTTTTGTACAAGTCTTTTTCCTTATCTCTTTGGGGTACAAACCCAGCAGTGGAATGGCTGGATCAAAGGGCAGACAGTCTTTTAGCGCCCTTTGGGAATAGTTCCAAATTGCCATCCAGAATGGCTGGATCAATTCACAACTCCACCAGCAATACACCAATGTCCCAATTTCTGCAGAAATATCTTAGATCTTAAGAGTAGTTTTGCTTCTACTATTCTAAAACTGTCCAACTCCTCCACTGTCATTCTTTCTACATCAAACCTATTGCTTTCAGTAACTTCTTGTTGAACCACAATAGCTATATGTTGTTCTTTTTTATCTCTTGGTATAAGCATGCTTCCCTGGGTAGTCATTTTAAAAATCTAGTCAGTAGGATCTTTAAGCAGTTAGCCAGGAATTTGTTTTCACTCACCCTGTTGCATTACTAAAGAGTTGTATAATCATCACTGACCAAAGGGACATTTGGACAAAGCTACATAGTTAATATTCAGTGGTCATGACATGTGTTCCATTCAACACACCATAACTGAGGACCAACTGATAGTATGCAATGATCTTAGAAGACCCAGGGTTTGGGCTGACCCAGGAGTCATGTTAGAACCTATATGGGAGATAATTATAGAAATAAATGGGTCTTATGACTTTGGGATACTTTAAAAAAGTCACCTTCATTTCCAAATATGCCCCCCCTTTTCTCCTTTCCCAGTGAGTTATCCTTTAGAACAATGAATGAAAAAGAAAAGCCAAGGCAATAAAACTAATCAGCACATTAACCATGTCTGACTTCATGACACTATTCCATCCTTTGCAAAGGAGGGAAATGCAGGCTCATGTCTATTGGTGGGAGATGAGATGAACTTGATTCTGCTAATTTCACAGCACGTAGTTTTCATTTTGTTGTTGCTCTTTCCATTTACACTGACTACCACAACCTTGTCAATCAGAACCTACTGCTAAGAAATAAAAAAAACTGCCTAGCATCAAACTCATCCTGGCTGACACTGAAAACAAGATCTGACTGAGTAAGTATTTTGGAAAGGCAAAAGGAGGAGAGACCAAGTAACAAAGCTTAGTACCTTACAGTCCATGCTCTGTAAATACTTGTTAGTTGGTTAATTGTTGGAGAAAAGACGCTGAAATCAGAATAGTTCCATAAAATGAAAACTGAAATCTACCAGTACTTGCTAAGCCACCATTAATGAATATAGTGAACTGTGAAGATAAGATAAAATGCTGGAGGATTATTCATTCACTCATTGCCACATTGAGGGTTTCAGTTCTCTAAGTCACTAAATAGTCTGGTGTTCTCATTCCAGAGGGAAATGTTCATCATCACTAATTACATTTCTTTAAATCACCAATTTCCAAAGATCAAAAAACTGTTTTCAATTTGCAGACACAAGGGACTCTAAGAAATGGAATCCAGTCAATAATGTTCTGGGATAGTAGCCTTGAAAAATAGCCCCCAAAAGGGACATTCAAAGATAATGGCTATTTTATGAGATATTGTTAGGGTCATCAAGAAAATCCTCAGACTGCACTGCAAATAATAAACAGGGTACTGGGAAAGGTGTATTGCATGCTATATAATATCAACTAATTATTATTGCTTCAACAATAAGAATGGAAGTGGGGGATGCCATCAAGTAGTGAATAGGACATTTGCCTTTCAAGAACCCAACTCCTATCTCCATGCCTATTCTACTGTCTCTTGAGAAGAGAGAGAAAGATCTAGCCTTTGATTTAGGTTGGCAGTTTATTTAAAGAGCAAAATACACAGTGATGGTATTATGGAATAAGGCTTCCAATCCTATCTCTGCTGCATCGCATCTATGTGACATTAGGCAAGTATTTTTACTTTGGGGGCCTCAGTTTCTTCATTTGTAAAGTGAAGTGGTTGGACCCATATGTACAAAAATAGTTATAGCTTCTCTTTTTGTGATGGCAAAGATTGGAAATTGGGAAATAGCTGAATAAATTATGGCATGTAAATTTGATGGAATATTATTGTATTCTAAGAATTGCTGGTGAGGGTGGTTACAGAAAGGAAAAGGAAACATGTGAAGGCATGAACTGAAAGTGAAGCTAGCGAAACTAGGAGAGCAATCTACATAGTAACAGAAATATTGTAAGCATAATCAGCTGTGAAAGACTTAGTAACTGATCAATGGTTCACTATAATATTAGACTCTTAATGTAAAATACGACCCACCTCCAGTTAGAGAACTGATGAACTCAAGAGTACAAACAGAAGCATATTTTCCCCTTTTATTTTTCTTGGTATTTTTTTCTCCCAGAAGATAGATAATGTGGAAATATGTTTTTCTTGATTATATAAAAAATGAGGATTGGACTAAAGCAAGGGTCCTTAAATTGTTCCTTGTTTTGTACTCTTTTGATAGTCTGGTAAAGCCTATGGAATGCTCAGAATAATATTTAAATGCATAAAACACATTACATAGAATTACAAAGGAGACCACTTATACTGAAATATAGTTTTAAAAATATTAACCAAAACAGTTCACAGACCCCAGGTTAAGAACCCTAGGGTGACTTTGAAGGTCCCTAACTTTAAAACCTATTAATTCCATTAATCACCACTACAAGAATGATTCCTTCTAGATTCCCTTAGACTGTAGCCTCCCGGCCTGCGAGAGGCTGCAAGGGGTGAAAGAGAGGATAGAGATAGAGTAGAAGTATTGATCCCGCGAAGGGCGTGAACGAGCCGACTTTAGAGATGTGAATAACCGAGTCAGTAGACAAATATTATTTGTATGAGCCACAGCTAAGCTCCGACCACTGAGTGTGACTATTCAGGCTAAAACCACCCAATGATCTCGATTTAACACCATACTGGTCAGAGGATAATGCTAGCTCAGATGGAAAGGAGATCAGAAACTACAGGAGGTAGATAATGCTAGGTAGCATTAGGAGAAAGAGAGGAAGTAAGGCAGGCCTGGCCTAAAGGCCAGGCCTTAGTGAGAAAGATAGAGAAGAGAGAGAGAGAGAGAGACAGGCAGGGGAGAAGATGTTCAAGTGGGGGGAGCTTGCTGGGGCTCGTTTATTTATAGTCTTGACAGCTCAATACATATTGAACAGTTATATGATACCTCAATACATATGGATGAGTTACCTGGGGTATTCCCATTGGATAATGCAACTTATGACAAGGTGAAGGTGGGGTTATTATCCCCGGGAGAGTGAGACAAAGGAAAGCCAGGTTTCGCGCCTAAACTTCAGCCACGCTGGCAATAAAATTTATTGCCCTGCACAGGATGGCCATGAGCTCACTCACATTCCTTGTCTCTCCATAATGCCTGTGGTCTGGACTGTTACATAGACCATATCAGTGTGTAGGCTAGTGTAGCTCCCCCAAAGACCATATTTCCATTATGTAATTTGAAATTTCCAGAGTCATTGTTCTGGTCAGTTGTAGTCTTATCGTACTGCATGAATGTGCTCAGCATTTGCTGCTAGCCAACTTGGTCTTCTTGATTTCTAAACAAAAAATAGGAAACCCAATTATAACACATTATTTAGTCTCTTTGGTTGGCAGACTAGTTTGGCCCTGAACTTGCTAGCAAAGTGTGAATTGCAGCACATAGTAAAATGATGCTATATTACCTCCTACTAGAGTGATTGGAAGAATGTCCTCTAGGGAGGTGTAGGCAAATTGGCAATTATCATCAAGGGCACTGCAGAGAAGGAAATAATAGGGTAGTCCTTGTTTGATTTCATTTAAGATGTTTTTCAGAAACAGAAAAATCTGTGTATTTGACAGAGAAATAGAGAACAAAGGATCTTGTTTTGCTCTTCAATCTGAAGGAATACTTTTCTACCATAAATTTCCATATAAAACTTCAAGACACTATCCAAGATCCCTGTCTCCTTCTTCCTGTTCTTTTTCTTTCTCCTTTTGTCTTTCCTCCTTAAATACTTATTGGATGTCCAGTACAGCACCATACACATGATGGTGCCCCCACTGCCAAAGACCCTACATCACAAGTTGGACACAATACATAGAGAAAAGGCATAATTGATGTCAAATTTCTAAAAATAAGTAGTAAGAAGTGAAAAGCCTGAGAATGAAGTGGAGCAGTACTCTCTTGGTCATCCTGTTACTCCTTCTAGATCTGGGTTCATAACCATTTTTGGCATAACTCCCCCCCCTTAGAAGTCTGGTAAAGCCTATGGACCTCATCGCAGAATAAGATTTTTAAATATATAAAATAAAAGGCTATGATGATTAGTCATCATGATAAAGAAACTAATGATATTAAAATATTCAAAATATTAGAAAAACAGGTTCACAGACCTTTCGCTGTGATACCTCTCTCACAGAATCTCTGTTCTATAGTCTCTAGGAGAGAGGATATATTTTCCTGTTTTTAAGTTTTGCCAACTAATGGATAACCAGCAGTGTTAAGGCAAGATTTATCCTCCTGTAAACAAAGGAGTAGCTCTAAATATGGTTGTGAGTAGGATGGAGTCAAGTGGAAGCAGGGAACTGAAGAGCAGCTTGGGGCTGGAACACCTTGAATGACCTACTTTGGAATAAAAGATTATTTTAAAAATAAACTATTTTGAACCAAGATGGTACCCCCCCCCCCAATCTCATCTTCATGAGACCCATTCAACTCATGTCTTCACATCTGTTGAAATTTTTCTCTTCCTTCAAAGCTCAGTTCAGTTGGAAGGGTATTGGATCTGGTTTCAAAGAAGCTGGGTTCAAATCCCAGCTGATTTCCTTTCTTTGGGACTCAGTTTTCTCATCTATAAATTGAGGTTGTTAGATGGAATGACCTCTGATGTCTTTTCCAGTTCTTGATCTCTGATCCTACCATTCTCCATGAATAATCAAAAACTATGACTTGCTCCTTAAAAAAAAAAAAATTAGTAGCCAACTAAAATCACCAGCTGCCTCTCAGAAATACCCAAATGTGTGCTCTTTAGGAATTCCAAGCTTAACATGTCCAAAATCAAACTCATTCTCTTTCCCTATGCATCCATCCAGCTTTAAAATTCCCTATTTCTGTTGAAGGTACCACCATCCCTCCAAGGTTCCCAAACTTGGGGATTACCCATGACTTTCTTCCTTCTCACACTAATTCACAGCCAGTTGTTTGCCATCTTGTTAATTCAACTTCCTCTCTGTCTCTTCCATTTATCTCCTCTCCTATCACATCACCACCACCCTAACTCATCAACACACACTTGGCTTACTTAAATAGCTTACTAATTGTTCTCCCTGACTCAATTCTCCTCCATGATCCACATTGGAACCAAGTGATATACTTAAATCATACTTGTCTCTTCTATGTGACTTTAAAAGCACTTCACATCTCAGATACAGCTTATCTTTCAAGGTTAATCATATACTGCTCTCTTTCATGCATTCTCTATCCCCAGGCAAATTGGTTTATTTTCTGTTCCATGAACATGGCATTCCATCTCAGTCTCTATACTTTTGCCCAAGCTGTCTTCCCTTCCCTATCTGTAGTGTACTCTCTTTCCTTACCCTCTACCTTGTAGAATCCCTTGCATCCTTCAAAGATTAGCTCAGGTTTTACTTCCTACTGGAATCTTACCCTGGGCCTCTGGAGCTATTGTCCTCCTACTTTGAAATTTCTTTGAATCAAGTATTTACTTTTCTCTGTATGATTTTCCTTCTAGAGAGTATCAACTGCTGGAAGTGAGAGACTTTCATTTATATTGTTGTGGTGGCATCAATAAGTATTTAATCACTGCTCACCACATGATCACATGAACTTCTCTTACTAAAATTGACTGGAGGCTTGGCTTTGCATGAAGGCTATCCATCCCCTTGAAAGAAATGGATTGGTGAATGCCACTGGACTACAGTGACCCAATTCCTCTGAATTGTAATTGATGATTCTGAGATAACAAAATAAAGGATAGAATGTCAGCTGGAGTTCTGAGGACCTGGATTCAAATGTGACCTCAGATACTTCCTAGCAGCTGTGTGACCTTGGGCAAGTCACTTAATCCTAATTGCCTAGCTCTTGTAGCTCTTCTGTCTAGGAACCAAGACTTGGTTTTAAGGAAAAAAAGAAGAAAATCATTAGCCCTGGGTATGTATGGAATGAAAATTAATAGGATGGAATTTCTTATACTCCAGCTCTTTGATTCCAAATTCAGACTTTCATCCATTAACCATATACCATAAACCATATAGCATTACTGGAGTAGTTAGGGGAACAATTTAGCTCCATTTTTCAAAGTAGCTTGAAATGTTGTTAAATAAACATAAGTAAAGCCCATTTATACATTTCCAAGTAATATGAGAGCTTTCTTGACAGTCCTTTAGACCAAAAGAAACAGCCTTCCAATTTCACACCTCACGACCTCACCTGAAGGGCTGAAAATAGCTTATCCCTTCTACCTTCAGCTAAGAGAAAGCATCTGCTGGTTTCCCACAGTGCTTTGCTTGAGGATGTTCTTTTGATGGCTAGAAATACCCTCCTTTCCCCCATCACATTTCCAAAGCTCTGATTACTAAAAAGGGCTGCTTTGAATAACTCCCCCATTAGATCTTCTAATTAGGACAATGTGGATAATAATTCTTCTGCTAAGGATCCACTGACAAAAAATGAAGAAAATGCTAATGAAGTTGTTAATGGGCTTGATATACAAATTAGTCCACATTAAGCTGGGAAAATTTTCTCCATCAAAAGGAGCAGCTACCTTCAGCCATCAAATATAAAGAAAAAGATTGTACATTTACAGCCAGAACAGCTGAGGAAATTGAGGTGTAGGGAGATGAAGGGGTCTGCCTAAGGACTCACATTCATTAAATACCAGAGCTGGGATTCTAAATCAGAAATTCTCTAATTCCAATTATAATGTTCTTTTCAAACATCTCGAGATTCTGGGTGTTTTCTTGGTATCAAAGTAAGGGTCTTGACTTATGGACGGGGCTTATTATGGGAAAATATTATGGGACAGAGTAATATGTCATCCTATCTAATGTGCTTTGAAGAATGGGAGAAAAGCTACACAAACTCTCTCTTTTTCTAGTAAATTGCATCCTCCCTAAGAACAAAGATTTGTTTATCATTAAATCTCCAGGACCTAGCACTGTACATTATAGAGTGGGATTGTGGATTTAAATGTGGAAGGGATCAGCAAAGCCATCTAGTCTAAACCTTCATTTTAGAGATGAGGAAACTGAGGCTGAGAGATTAACAATCTACCTAGGGTAGGTATACAGTTACTGACAGGCAAGGATTTGAAGTCATGCTCTGACTCCAAAACAAGGTTTATTTTCTCTCTATTTTTCCAAAATTCTAGAGATAACAAGGTGTCAATGTAGCTTCTTGTGTTGAGGAATGATATGGTCAGACCTGTGCCAATTTGGCAGTTGTGTGGTAGATAAATTGGAAAGAGAAAGCTCAATTAGCAGGCTATGATAATAGTGTGAGGGAGAAGCAATGAGGACCTGAACCAGAGTGTAGGCTACATAAGTTGAAAGAAGAGACCAGATTTGAGAAATATGATAATGGTGGAATCAATAAGACTTAGCATCTGATTAGAGATGAATGGTGAGGGATAGGGAAGAGTCAAGGTTATGAACCTATGTAACCAGAAGCATGATGTACCCTCAGCAAAAATTGGGATGCTCAGAAAAGGAATTAGTGCTGGAGGGGGAGGAGAAGACAATGACATTTTGAGTTTGAGATGCCTGTGGAATATTCAGTGAGATGTATTTAAAAAGTATCCCCTGGGGGCAGCTGGGTAGCTCAGTGGATTAAGAGCCAGTCCTAGAGACGGGAGGTCCTAGGTTCAAATCTGGCCTCAGCCACTTCCTAGCTGTGTGACCCTGGGCAAGTCACTTGACCCCCATTGCCTAGCCCTTACCACTCTTCTGCCTTGGAGCCAATACACAGTATTGACTCCAAGACGGAAGGTAAGGGTTTAAATTAAAAAAAAAAGTATCCCCATGTGGGATTGAGTTCAAGAGAGAAGCTAGGGCTGGATAGATACCAGTTTAGGAGACTCTATGTAGAGATAATTTAAACTCTTAGGAATTGATGGGGTCACCAAAAAAGAATAGAGACTAAGACAGAATCTTGGGGGAATATCCACAATTTGGGGAATAGATGTAGAAAATTCAGCATGACAGGAGAACCAAGAGAGGAAAGGGTGATGAAAATACAAAGTAGTATTGTTCCCATGAGGAGAGGATGTCCAAAACTGTGAAAAATTGTAGAGAGGTCAAGAAGGAGCAAAACTGAAAAGGGGTTGCCAGGGTTGGCAATTCTTAAAAAGATTATTAGTAAGTTTTTTGAATAAGAAGTTTTAGTTTATTGAATTGAATTTTTTTGGAATGACTTTTTTTCCCCTTCTCTTTGTCAAATACTTCCTTCTTTGCTTTGTGCCAGATCCCAAAGGCTGGAATGAAGAGGGAAAGAAAGTTCTCATTTAACCCTGTAACTTAGAAAGCAGAGAGTAGCTTTTTTGTTCTTGTATAGACTGAAAGGAAGAGAAGGATCTTTAGGGAATACTTAGACACTGTCTGTTCCGTTTTCATTTTGCTTCACTCCTCTTCAGATCTCCCACCAACTTCAAAAGAGAGAATTGGCAGATGAAGCGCTCTGTGAGAGAATGAATAAATACATGCTTTCAAGATACTCAGATGTTCAACAAGGAGGCAGAACAGACTTTTTATGTCCCAGAAACCTCAGGGAAAGTGAATATTCTTAAATAATGAAAACAAATGACTTCTTGGATACTTTAAGCCCTAGCTTCTTTTTCCTCTCTGGAAGTATTTCTAAGTGTGGTTAGTTAGTAAGAAAGCCAAATTTCAATTTTCTTTTAAGTAACTACTTTAACACATTATTTGTATTTTGCCCTCATTAAACCTCATCCCTCCTTTCTACAGACCCATTTGGTAAATCCCTACTACATGTCCTAAATTTGCCATACGCATCTCATACTCAACATATTCAAAACAAAACTCTGTTCTCTTCCAAATCTTCTCCTGTTCCTTGTTTCCTTATTTCTGTGGTAGCATCACTATTCTTTGTTACCCAAGTTTAGAATCTGACTCTTGCCTCTCTCTAATCCCTCATGTCCAGTTATTTGCCTAGTCTTACTATTAGTTCAGTCAGTAAACACTTATAAAGCCCCTACTATGAAACATACACTATGCTAAGTTCTGGGGGTACAGAGAAAGGCAAAAGATGGTCTCTGCCCTCAAAGAACTCACAGCTATCTGTTAGTAGAGACAAAACACACAAATGTCCACCTCAAGAGAAAGGGCTAATAAATAGAAATAAGTGAGATATAATTTTATATACATAGATCTGATCATCAAATGATGCCTTCTTTGATGGGGGAAGGGGAAGAAAGGAGGGAATTAGCAGAATTTGAATTTGAACTGAATTTTAATGTAACTAATTTAAAAAACTATGTACAAACAAGCTATACAGAATATGGGAAATAATAGTAGGGAAGGAACTCAAATTAGGAATGATTAAGAAAGGATTTCTGTAGAAAGTGAGATTTTAAATGGAACTTGAACAAAGACAGGGAAATTAGAAGGTAAAGATCAGAGGGAAAGCATTACAGAGTAGGAGAGTTGTTTAAAATGCCTTTTATTGGGGGAAGATAGGTGGTTCCATGGATTGAGAGCCAGGCTTAGAGATGGGAGGTCCTGGGTCAAATCTGCCCTCAGTTATTTCCTAGTGGTGTGGACAAGTCACTTAACCCCCATTGTCCAGTCCTCACTGCTCTTCTGCCATGGAACCAATATACAGTATTGATTCTAAAATGGGAGGTAAAGGTTTAAAAATAAATATAAAACAAAATGCTTCATGTTGGAAAATGGAGTGACTTCTTCCATGAATAGCATGAAGTCTAGTTCCTGCCTGTTTGCCCTTCAGTTTTGAAGAGGACCAATAATATCACAGAGTGGTGTCTTGACTTGCACAAAAATTGAAATTAAGTGAGGCAGAATTGCCCATAGTCTTCAGCTTCACTCTTTCTCTCTCTCTCTCCAGTCATCAAAGCCCATTGGCAGGACAGAAGCCTGGCCAAAGTCACTAACTAGAATGGCAAGATGGGATGTAATGTGAGGTATAAAAAGACTGGAAAGGTAAGGAAGAGAGTGTTAGGTTTTGAAGGACTATAGACACCAAACAAGATTTTCTATTTGACCCAGGAAGAGATAGGGAGCCCCTAGAGTTTACTGTCACTGTCAAACCTACATTTTAGAAAAATATTATTGATTCTCTCTCCATAACATCTGCAGTATTTTGTCTCTTCTCCACTGGCAAAGCCACCATTTAAATTCAAGCCCTCATCATTTCTAATTTGACTGTTAAATAGCTTCCCATTTGGTTTCTGTACATCTCAATCACTTCCCTCTTCAATCCATTTTCCACACTACTGCCAAATTAATATTTCTGAAGCATAGGTACCACTAAGTCATTCTTATGTTCCAGAAATGCAATGGCTACCATTAGCTTCTAAAATAAAATACAAACTCTTCTCTTTGCCTTTTAAACCTCTTCATAATGTGGCTCCATCTTTTAGACTCTAATCCACATATGCCTAACTTGAATACAATTCTAATGTCATGCTGCCTCTCACTATAGTTATATAGAAAGTTAAATGGTAGTAGGATGCAGTATTTAGAATTAAAAACACCTGGAATTCTGCCCAATTTGGCATAGAGGAAATACCTTTAACTTTCAGTGAGAACATTTTAAAGTATCACAAGTGAATTGTGTAAATTCATGAGTGAAATGTAATTGCTCATTTCCCACAATGCACAGCTTACCTTTTAAGGCTGGGCTATGAATGCTACTTCCTGAGCAATGTTTCCTTTTGGCAATATTGGCTTTGCAACATTTCCAAAGGAAGACAGATTCCATCAAAAATTATCTCCCAAGTCCCTAGCCTATTCCTGCCACATTACAATGTGTTAGAAGAATCTCCATAACTCCTTCCTTCTTCCCAATTTGTTTTCCCTGCTAACACAATCAGATGTGGAAGGGAAAACATGTATTTGAATGCAACCATATATCTTTTGATTCTCACAATAACACTGAATTTGGTAACATAAATATTATTATCCTCTTTTTATACATAAGGTAACAGAATCAGAGAGATGAAATATAGTGAGTGGAAAACTAACTCTCATATCCTGGCTATCAAAATTTAAAAATTTTTTTTAAAAAATCAGAGATTCCAAAGAAAGAGGGAGAGGACCCATGCATACAAAAATATTTAGATTGATGCTTTTTATTGTGGCAAAGAAATGGAAATATACTGAGTACCCATCAGTTGGGGAGAAGCTGAAGAAAAAATATACTACTGTGCTAGAAGATATGATGATGAAGATGGATTCAGAAAAACTAAAGACCTAAATGAACTAGTCCAAAGAAAGGTGAGCAGGAGAAAGAAAACAACTTATAAGATGAATATAATGTTGTAGAGGAAAATGGCCTTGAAACACTTAAGAACTATTTAGTAATACACTGCCAGACCAGAACACAAATAACAAATCATGCCTTGAACCTCTTGGCAGAGAGATGGGGGAGAAAAGAAGGTAATATGTATTTTTAAAATTTTTTATTTAATTAGTCAATTTAGAATATTTTTTCTTTGGTTACAAGTCATGTTCTTTCCCTCCCTTCCTCCCCTCCTGTAGATGACGCTAAATTCTACTGGGTTTTACACGTGTCCTTGATCAAAACCCATTTCCACGTTATTGATGTTTGCTATTTGTTATTTAGAGTCTACATCCCCAATCATATCCCCATCAATGCATGTATCGAAGCAATTGTTTTTTCTTCTGTGTTTCTACTCCCACAGTTCTTTCTCATAAATCCCTCCAAATTGTTCTGGATCATTGTATTGCTGCTAGTAGAGAAGTCCATATACAACTGTACCTCAGTGAATCAGTCTCTGTGTATAATGTTCTCTTGGTTCTGCTTCTCTCACTCAGCATCAATTTCTGGAGGTCTTTCCAGTTCACATGGAATTCCTCCAGTTCATTATTCCTTTGAGCAAAATAGTATTCCATCACCAACATATACCACAATTTGTTCAGCCATTCCTCAATTGAAAGGCATCCCCGCATTTTCCAATTTTTTGCCATCAAAAGGAACGCAGCTATGAATATTCTTGTACAAGTCTTTTCCCTTATTATCTCTTTGGGGTACAAACCCAGCAGTGCTATGGCAGGATCAAAGGGCAGACAGTCTTTCAGCTCCCTTTGGGCATAATTCCAAATTGCCCTCCAGAATGGTTGGATCAATTCACAACTCCACCAACAATGTATTAATGTCCCAATTTAAGGCAATGTATATTTAAATAGCCCCTACTTTGTGCCAGGAACTGTTATAAGAAATTTTTTCAATATTAACTCATTTTGATCCTTACAATGTCCTGATGAGGTAGAGGCTATTAACACCCCCATATTACAGCTGAAGACATTGAGACAGAAGTTAAATGATCTGCCCAAGGTTATACAGCTTAGTAAGTGAAGAAGTCATATTTAAACTCAGATCTTCTGGACTTTAGAGCCAGCATTCCATCAACTGCTTCATGGTGATAGTGATGGACTAGAGATATATAGATTGAGATATATTTTCATAGGTAGTCAAAATGGTTTCATTTTGTTTTGGGTTTTCTTGTCTATACGAATTTGTTACAAAGGAGCTTTTATTGAGGGGAGGGGTGTTACAACACACACACACACACACACACACACACACACACACACACACACACTCAGAGAGTGTCCATGAAACATTTTTTAAAATGTATGAAAGAGAGCACAAGGAAGTTCAGTAAAGGAGAAAGAAACAGAATACATATCGGAATCACTATGTTAAATTTTATACAAATTTCTTTTAAAAAAACAAGCTATATATAATAGAGAATCATGATTTCATTTTCAGGGTTCATTGTATTTAGAAATGTTCACACTTATTGATGTTTCTTATGCACCTATTAAAATAGAAACAATGTAAAAATAAACCCACAATTTTTAAGTTTCAGGAATACAGGGTAAAAAGTGTGGCCCAGGAGAGCTAAGGTAGTTTGGAGGTATAATACAGGAGAGAGGCATTGGGAGTGAGCTGGACATAGAGCCAAAGCCATAGGAGCCAGTAATCAGGGCCAGAACCTGTGGTCTGGAATGAGATGATAAGTTCAGAGTGGAAATGTGCCCAGGTACAAAAGTCTGAACTGAGCCAGGCAATGAATTAGAAACAAGTAGGAGAGCTATAAATGATGCCATACCTGAAGGGTGAGCTTCAGGGCAAGCAATGAATCAGAAACCAAATAGACAGGAAACAATTAGAAGGACGCAAATACTGGTGGGCAGGACAAGCAAAAGGGCTCAAATTCTGGCAGCCAGGCAAAGACCCAGAGAAAAGCAAACAGTTGACAGGACAAGGCATGACAGAGCCAACAGCTGAAGAGAATTGATGCATTAATAAAACTGACAATGTTACCATAAATAGGTAGGCATGATAGTTGATCTTGGGGCTCAGGAAAGCAGCCTGTGTTGCCAGTATCCCTAATGAGGGAGGGCAGTATCTTCTCTGCTATTCTGGGACTGCTTGTGGGCTACTTATAAAATCAGACATAGCCCGACCCCTCTGGCTTGCTTTTCCCTCAATCAACCCATATTGTGCCTCAATTGTGTTAACATGAAAGGGAATTAGGTCAGATCTGGTGGGACAAAACCAGGGAGTTTGGTCATTTGAGTGACTTTCCCTTTCTGTCAGCATTTTCTTGGGTTATGTTACATTTAAAAGAGTGGGAGCCATAAACTGTAATAATTAAAATGGTTGAGGGTCATAAACTGTAGTGATTAAAATAGTGGAAGACTTAAATTGTAGTAGATATAAGAGTGGGTGAGTAAGTTGTGACCGCAGAAAATATGTTTTCACTACAGTGTCTTGTTTTAAATCAGTATATATGGTGGTCACCGGGGAAATATTCCCAATTTTGAATATACCCAAGTCAACTGGGTTTTATAGAGAATCTAATTAATAATACAATGAGGAGACAGAGAGAGAGACAGAGACAGAGAGAAGGAAGTAAATGAGAAAAGAATAAAAGAATAGGCCAGCCCAGGCAGCCCTGGCCAACCCAGGCCTAAGCCCTAAAAGAAAAGATCAGTCAGTCCTTAATCACTCACCATAAGATCTGTTCAAGCGAGGATTCAGGGGGACAGAGTTTCCCCAGAGTTCCAGCCAGAGTCAGCCTCCCTTGAGAGACCTCCTTAGAGATTGTCCTTCTCTCAACAACTTCCTTAGAGACTGTCTCTCAAGAGATTGTCTTTGAGAGCTCCAGAGATCCCTTTCTAACAGCCTGTCCTTTTCTTATATAGAGGGTTTTCTCCTATGTCACCTCCCCTAAGTTCTTTCATCTACCAATCACCAAGTTCTCCAAAGGACATCCCATTCTGAATTCACACCTGAGTAGACTAATCCTTTTAGTAATCCACACCTGAGTAGGCTAGAATCTCTGAGTAAGTTTTTTTCTCTTTGCTCCTTGTAAGTTCACAAGTTGTCTGATCTTTATAGGTACTTAGCACCCCTTTGTATTAATTCTAAAAATAGGCATGGCTTAAGTATGGGTGTAAGTATTTTTCATTGTTCAGCAAGGAGTTTTCTCCCCTAAAGCAGTCTTAAGTACGGGTGGAGTAGAGGTCTTCCCATTTCTGATCTAAGTAGAGTTCTCACTTTCCAAATGGGGAATGGTCCCAGTAGGGAATTGTTCCAATGGAGAATTCCCCAATGGGGAATTTTTTAACATTCACAAGTCTGAGAAATTTCAAGATTCACAGAGGTGTCCCAAAAAAAAAATCACATGCATTAGATTATGCTGAAACTAATACAATCTACACCAAAGAGTCAGGAACTAACAATTGTCACAAAGTCAGCAAAAATTATATCTTCATAAATCCTCTCTCTCTGAGCCATTCTTATCCATCCCTGAATGTCCAGGTAATAGGGTCATAAGACCAAAGCATCAGAAAGGAATTGTAGGAACCTGCAAAAAAGCTTGTGGATTAAGAGATTTGGTCAAAAGACTAATAAAGTGTCTAATAACAGGCAATTTTTCTGCTTTGGGCTTTTTTAAAAAAAATATGGTTTCTGGCTAGGTGGGAAACAGTCCCAGTGGAGTCTAAGTTAACATCATTTTTCCCCTGGAAGATTATACTGAGTATGTAATTCTTGGATATAGTCCTAGGTCCTTTGCCTTTTAGAATATCATATTCCATACTTTCTGGTCCTTTCATGTAGAAGCTGCTAGGTCTTGTGTAATCCTAACTATAGCTCTCTGATATTTGAATTTTTTCCTTCTGACTACTTGTAGTATTTTTTCCTTGGGCTAAAAGTTCTGAAATTTGACTACAGTAGTCTTGCTATGTTTTACTTTTGTGGTCTCTTTCAGGAAGCAGTCAGTGGGTTTTCTCAATTTCTATTTTCCTTTCTTATTTGAGTATATCAAGGCAGTTTTCTCTAATGATTTCTTATAATGTGGGATCCAGGCTCTTTTTTTATTGTGGCTATCAGGCATTCCAATAATTCTTAGATGATCTCTCCTCGAACTATTTTCCAGTTCAGCCATTTTTCCAGGGAGGTATTTTAGATTTTCTTCTATTTTTAAACTTTTTTGATTTGTCTTATAGTTTGCTGATGTCTTATGACATCATTAGCTTTTATTTGTCTAATTCTAATTTTGGGGGAGTTATTTCATGTCTTGAGTTTTTGGCTTTCCATTTGACTAAAACTACTCTTTGAAGAATTGTTTTCTTCAGTGCTTCCCCTAACACCACCTCCTTAGGAAGTTGTTTTCTTCCATGTGTCCTTTTGACATAGTCTAGTTTTTAAGGAGTTTATTTTTAGTGAATTTTCTCACAGCTGTTGAGTTTTTCTGTCGATTCTCTCATTATTTGATTTTTTAAACTTCTTTTTAAGTTCTTCCAAGGGTACTTCCAAGTACCCCTTATATCCTTTCACAGTTTCCTTGAGGCTTCATATGTTTCCTTTATGGCATTGTTGTCCTCTTCTGAATTTGTATTTTCATCTTCCTTGTCACTAAAGTAAGTTTCTAAGGTCAGGGTTTCTTTTTCTTTTTTTTTTGTCTTTTGATCAATTTTGTAGTTGTTCTCCTCCCCCCCCCCTCACTGCCCACTACCTTGTCTGTCTGTTCAGGTTCTTCTCTGTTCCAAGGGTAGAGATTACAGTACCCCAGGCTTGCAGAGAACTCTTCTCTGGTGCTTGTGGTAGATCTGGCTGCCTTCATGTCTGTCAAGTTGGTGACCCTGCTGGCTCAGGACTCTGCTGCCACATGGGAATGAATAGGTTCCTGCAGTTTGAGTTCCCCTTCTATGCTCCCTTGTCGCCTCAAGGCTCTGCTTCCACTTGAAAATTTGTAGGTTTTCTGCCTTCTATACCTGTGTAGAGTAGCTCTGGCTGGACTTGTTTTTATACTGCAGCTTCGTTGCCTCTGGTTGAGGTATGTTGAGTTGCTCTATGTTCTACACTGTCAATCACCCTCTCCCTAGACACTTTCTTTTCTCTTGGTTTCTGTGGTACTATTCTCCTTTGATTCTCTTCTTTCCTGTCTGATTATACCTTCTCAGTTTCTTTTGCTGGGTCATTTTCTGTTTCCTGTCCTCTAGGCAGTATTGTTCCCAAACCCACCTCCAGGTATGTCTTAAATTCTCTTCTTTCTTAAAAAATTTCCTTAAATTTTATGGGTATAAATATCATCTTTATGCAGATGACACCAAAACCCACACATTATCCAAAAATCTCCCTCCTAAAATGAATCTTTAAATCCCAACTACTTGTTGAATGAAAATCCCATCTAGATGTCCCATCAGCATCTCAAACTCATTGAGTGTCCAAGGGGAACTCATTATTCTCACCCCCTAACCCATATTTCTGTCTTTTTTTTCAAAGAGTAACACTATCCTTCTAGTCACAACAGTTCCTAACTTTGGAATTATATTTAACTCTTTCTTCTTAGTCCTACATGTCTTATCAATTGTTGTCTCATCAGCTCTATTTATACAACATCTCCTATGTGTTCTCCTTCTCTCTGCTTATACAGCCTCTACCCTAGCTCAAGTCCTTTTCTTTTCAAATTTCAACTATTTAAATATCCTTGCAATTGATCTCAATGCTTCTCAACTTTCCCCTTTTCAATCCAATCTCCTCATGGGGGCCAAATTTATTATTTCTAAGATAAGAGTTCTGATTATATTACCCCCTTTCTCTAAAACCTCTACTAGTTCCCTTCTCCCTCTGGGATAAAATACAAATAGCCTAGCATTTGTAACCACAAAAATGTGAGTTTCAAGACTGTGAATTGCCAAAACTGTAAAAATAATTTGTAGTGTCTTGATTTAAATAAAAAATAAGTGGTCACCATGGGAAAATTCCCAAATATGAAAATACCCAAGTCAGCTGGGTTTTATGGAGATTTTAATTAATACAAATGAAGGAATTAAGGAAAGGAAGAGAGAGAGAGTAGAGAGTAAATAGTATGAAGGCCTGAGCCTTAAGAGAGACTAGTCAGTCTTTAATCACTCACCACAAGATTTGTCCCAAGCAAAACTCCAGTCCTTCACTGAAATCTTTAACTCCTGAACTCAGTTCAGAGACCCATCTCTTCCAACTAACTCCAAACTCCAAGTTCAGAGAGCCAGCTCCTCCGAATTAACTCAGATTCAGTAAGTCCCTTCCTTGTAAAGAAATTTTCTCTTGTGTCACCTCCCCTAAATTTTCACATCTACCAATCACAGTAGACACTTTTCCCAGGACTGCCCATTCTTAGTTCATATCTTTTTGTTATCACCTTCTCTGATTAGATTATGTCTTCTGAGTATTTCACATCTCTTTGCTAAGCTTGCCCTTTGAAAGTTGCTTGACCTTTTAGTGATTAATTTAGCCTTTATAGGCACTTAGCACCCTTTTGTATTAGATCTAAAAATAGACCTAGCTTAAGATTCTAGCTTTACTATAAGTATGAGTTGGGGACTTTTCATTGTTCAGTAAGGAGTTTACAACTTCATCTTCCCCTAAAGTATGCCTAAGTATGGGTGGAGTAATGTTAAAATTTGCAAAATATTCCTGATCAAGCATCTCCATTTGTTACAATAAGGGAATAGCTTAACCAAATCTTCTAAGGTAGAGTCTGAGCAGTTTTAAGATTCACACATTTAAAACCTAGTTTCAATCTTCTTGTAGTGTCTTGATTATAGCTTCTTCCCCTGAATTCAGCATTTTATTTTACATCTGTCCATATAGGCATTTCCATGTCTGGGATGTATTTACTTCATTACTCTTATCTTTAGATTCCCTCTCTTTTCTTAAAACCAGTGATGGAAGGAGAACACAAAGCTTTAAACTTTTTTCTTTAACTACAAGACCCTTCAACTCTTCTTAGACTTAGTTTTCTCAAGCCAGTATTTAGGTATCCTGAAAACACAAAAGTTTGAAGCCATGCTTTACGATGTCCAGGCTCCAGCAATAGTTCCAAGATACAGTTTAAAGTGTCCCAGTTCTCTTGGTCACCTAGAATGGCAGGCATCTCAGTACTGGAAGCAATGAGATCTTTGATTTGCTCTTGCTGTGACAGACCTCCAATGACTTCTTGCCAAAGTTAGTCCATCTTTTAGGGAATGAAGGAGTGGACTCAAGGGAATGTCCTGACAAGGAAAACCTATGACCATTCCATCCTGTGGTCTCTGACCTTAAGTTACAATTTCTAGTGACTAATTGCTCTTTTATTTCTTCTCTGAGATTTCTTCACTGAGAGGCTTGGCCACTCTCAACAAGAAGAACGACCAGAGAAGAAGAAGGTCCTATACTTCCCACAATCTAAAAGCTCTTCTGGGAGGTTTCATTGGCTAATGTTGTCTCCATTTTACAATTCGACTGACTCCCTTCAAGAAAGATGTTTTCTGGCAAATCAAACCAAAGGTTGTACTCATTCTCTGGTTAGTAAGCCACTTCTTAAAACAAAAAAGTTTTAAGTTAGCAAAATCAGCAAAAATAGACACATCAAACATGTCTGAGAGTATACTATATATTCTCCATCCATAGTCTCTTGCCTCTTTGAGGAATGGAGGAAGGTACATTTTCTCAACCCTTCTTCAGGCCTTAGCTTTGTCATCCTGATTTCAATGAAACAAAATTGGTGGACTCATAGAGAAATGAATACACATTCATTGCTGGTAGAATTGCAAACTTGTACATTTTGAACAGTGATCTGACAGGAAGCAGCAAAAATTATTTTTTTCCCATTCTTTTTTTTATTATATTTTATTTGAAGCAAAAATTATTAAAAGAGTCATATACTTTAATTGAACGTGCCCATTCTTGATGAACTTATCTTAAAGTTTTTATTGAAAACAAAACCAGATATTCAAAGATAGCAGAACTATGTATAATTGCATTCTTTTACAAATACTTATTTATTTCAGTTATCTAGAGAAACATTTTTTCTTGTTTATAATAAGAAACCTGGTTTATTCTTTGATTTAATTGATTAACTTTATGCAGAGTCCAGGTAAGTCTCACTCATACATAAATGAGGAAACCAAGTCCAGAAAAAAGAAGCCTTTCTTTTTACCCCCAAAGGACACATAGTGGCACTCAAGCCTAGAGTTTAGGTCTTTTGGTTCTCATTCAGTACTCTGCATACTACTCTGCACTCTATTAGGTTAGGCCACCTAGAAAAAACTTTCCTGGGCTAGGAAAATATGGACAGTTAGATGATGATGATGATGAAGTTGATTTTGTTGATGATAATGACATTGATGTCATTGATGATGTTGTGGACAATGAGGATTTGCATGGCTCTGTCGATGATGAGGATGTGGATGACGCTGTCGATGATGTGGATGGTGCTGTTGACACTGTTGATAGCACTGTTGATGATGTTGTTGTTGATGATGTTGATAATGATTGAATTTGGAGTTGGAAGTTTTCCTTCCATTTTGACCTTTCTGACCCTTCCCACTGTAATGACTAAAATTTTCTTGGAGACTATCTCCAACCTCTTTCACCCTTCATTGTATTGATCTTCTCCCTCTCACCCCCATGCACTTTTTTTTTTATGAAATATAAAATTATCCCATTTTATTTCTTTTCCTATTTCTCCTCTTTTTCTCCTCTTTTTATCCCTAATTTATATATATATATACATATGTATATATATATATATATATATATATATATATATACTTTTGACATTTCATCTTATACAGTTTGTCACTGTTCCCTCTAAGTATACTTCTTCTAGCTATCCTGATAATAACAATTCTTAAGAGTTACCAATATCATCTTTTTCTATAGGAATACAAATTGTTTGAATTGATTGGGTCCCTTAAAAATGCTTTTTTCCCCTTTCTTAATTACCTTTTGGCAATTCTCTCGAGTTCTGTGTTTGGGCATCAACTTTTCTGTTTGTCAGGTCTTTTCTTTATGAATGCTTGGAAGTCTTCTATTTTATTAAATGACCATACTTTCCCCTACAAGAATATAATCCATTTTTCTGGGTATTTGATTCTTGGTTAGAGACTCAGTTCCCTTGCTTTCTGGAATATCATATTCCAAGCCTTTTGGTCCTTCAGTGTGGATGCAGCCAGGTCCTGTGTTATCCTAATTGTGGTTCTGTGATATCTGGACAGTTTCTTCTTAGCAGCTTGTAGTATCTTTTCCTAGGTCTGGTAGTTCTTGAATTTGGCTATAACATTTTTGGACATTGTCAATTGTGGGGGATTAAATGCAGGAGTTGATCTGTGCATTCTTTCAATCTCTACTTTTACCTCTTGTTCAAGAATTTCGAGGCAGTTATCTTGGATAATTTCCTGAAGAATGATGCCCAGGCTTTTTCTTTTGTCATGATTTTCCAGTAGTCCAATAATTCTTAAATTGTCCTTTCTGGATATGTTTTCCAGGTCTATATTTTTATCAATTGGGTGTTTCATATTTTCCTCAGTTTTTTCATTCTTTTGCCTTTGTTTATAGACTCTTGCTGTCTTGTGAAGTCATTTGCTTCTAGTTGTTGGTTTCTAATTTTTGAAGACTGAATTTCATCCCTGACTTTTTGGTCATCCTTCTCTTTCTGGTCTTTCTTTGGAGGTCATCTTTTACCTTCTTTGCCTCATTTTCAAGCTGTTCAATTCTGGCTTTCAAGACACCATTTTCTTGTTTTAGTTCATGTACCTCTGTTTCCAGATGACTTATTTTGCTTTTTAAGTTCTTTTCCCAATTGTCTTCAGCCTCTCATAATTGTTTTTTTAATTGTGTTTCAAGTTATTCCAAAGCCTGTGCCCATTTTGCTGGAGTTTCTGCATTTTTTCTTGGTGTTCATTGGTCCTCCACTGTTCCATTTGCTCTTTGTTCATTACCTGGATAGAAGCTGTCAATTGTAATTTCCTTTTTCTTTTTCTGTTGTTTACTCATATTTTTTCCTTCTTTCCTCCCTGTCACTGGCTGTAATCTTGTTCCTCTGTTCATTTGCTGGATCTCTGGGTTTGGGCTGTTCTGTCCTGAAGGGGCTTCTTCTTTGCTCTGCTGATGAGCCCTGAGGTCAGATCTTCCCCAGCTGGCAGCATAAGCTCTCCATTTATTTTGCTTTACACACCTTGTCACTTGAATTTTGTGTTTCTCTTGAGCAATCAAATGAGAAACAAAGTACCTGACAAAAAGAAAAGATAGATGAGATAATATGAGCAAAGAATTTTGAGATTTTTAGGGTAAAGTTGCAAGTGCTAATTTCCATTTCTACAACACTGCTTAATGTTATTGGCAGAACAGGCTTGTTAAAATTTTATGTCAGTTTTCACAGCTAGTTTGAATTTTTATGGACAATGTATAATTCCCTAAAAGGGGCTACTGACAGGCTGCTGCTGCTACTTCTAAAGCCTCCCACCACAGAACCACTATATTGTGCACATGTACATTCTTGCTGTCAGCATCCTGTAAATCTCCTGTCTCTGACATCAACATAAATATTTTCCTCCATTTAAAGGACTCTTTAAAAGAGCAATGCCCTATAATTGAAAAGAAAATCAGTCTCAAGCACATTACCCCAGTGTTGATGAAAAAGCTTGAGAAATTGCATCAACCATTCAGCGATTAACATTTATTGAGCACCCAAGATATAGGGAACTTTGTCCTGGCTAAGAGGACTAGGAAAAAAATCCTTCAGTTAAGTGTTTACTATGTGCAAGGCATTGTGCTAGAAGCAATAATATAAAAAGCAAAAACCCGCCACCCCACTAAACAGTTCTTGCTGTCAACATGCTTACCCTTCCCAAAAGCATACAAACCATACAGAGCTCTTTGACAAACTCCATAATAAGTTCCGCTCCTCTGGAGCTATCCCTGTGAAGAATTTATAGTTGAGCAATATCTGTAGGGCCCAAATTACAATGGAATTAGTACAAAATACCTGCTTTTTAAAAATAAAATTGGTTGACAGACCTGGCCAATATATTCCCTTACAAATGTAATTTAAGAGATTTGCTGAAATTTTTTTTAAGTACACAAAAAACACCTCTAGCAAATACTTTAAAAAGGGGAAAAAAATCTTATCTTCTATCTTGAAATCAATACTGAGTATTGGTTCCAAGGGAGAAGAGCAGTAAGGACTGGGCAGCAGTGGGTAAATGATTTGCCCAGGGTCATACAGCTAGGAATTATCTGAGACAAGAATTGAACATAGTGCTTCTCCTCTCTAGACCTGGCTTTGTATTTACTAGGCCACCTATCTGCCCCCTAGTAAACACTTTTTAAAGAAGTAACCATCACTATTTAGTGTAAATAGTAAAGCACTATTTATTTGGTGTGACTTCAGCTTATCAATGAAATACACTAAATATTTTGTTAACATATTTAACTGCTCTTTTTTTGGTGTTTTCCTTCCAGATTATTAATTTTAAGAAATATCTTGCTCCATCATATAATCAGTGTTGTAGAGGGCATATTTTTTTATCCTCAATACATAGAGTATCCTTCCAGACATGGAGAAAGTACAGAGCTGACCATTTCTTTTAAAAACAGGACATTCTTCAGTTTTTCTTTTACTTTTCATCATTGACAATGGAAATTAAGCTAATTAATACCTTTAATGCTTACATTGTGATCATTAGTATCTTTTTAAAATTATATTATTTTTATATATGCCTTCTGTTTTTCATATTACATTCATTCTATAACACATCCCTTTCCCTTTCCTTAAACAGTAAGCCATCCCTTATAACAAAGATTTTAAAGGAAACAAAAAGGAATTTCTTAAACCTCATCAACTTATCAAAGTATTGCATATGCAATATTCCATACCCATAGTTCTCTACCAGTGCAATGGAAGGAAGTATATTTTCTTAACTCTTCTCTACAGAAAGTTTGATCATCCTAGTTACACATCCTGCAGGGTTTTTTAAGGAGCTTACTTTCAATTACATAAACATAATTATAATTTCCAACTAGTAACAAAACCATAAGGGATAAATGCAAATCATAGCCTGGCCAGACTTATACATTAACCAGTTAGTTTTCAGTGATAGTCTTTGAATTTAATAATAGAAAGTATAAATATATTCTATTATATGAAATTTTATAGGCCTATATTTAATCTAGTAGTTATTTGCAGATTAATTCCTTTCAAATGTGCACTCTTAAATGTTTGGATTTTCTCAAAAATTTACTTGTACTATTATTATCATTTAAAAAAAAGAAACAAGACTTATGGAGCCTCATAATTATCTGGACAGAGGGCTACATAATATGATTTGGTAGGCTCCAAGAAAACATATTTGTGATGCCTGAATCAGATGATCTAGCTCTTAAGTCCTGTCCATCTTTAATATGCTATAATTTGAAAGTGTCTGAAAACTCTCATTGTCTAGTTCCAAATTAAGGAAAACCATCACCGCCAACATCATGCTTCACTAGTTCTACAAAGTAAAGAGACAAACCCATCTTCTCTTCTTCAGAATTTTTAGGAAAGAGATTAATTAGTCATTCCATTTATTTTGTAGATGCATGAGAAAATGCAGAAATTCCATGATCTAATGTATAGATGACCAATCAGCCTTAGGAGTTAGACAGATCTGGGTTCAAATGCTGCCTCTGGACTAAATATTGGTTGAATGGTCAACAGGCAAATCTCTTAACCTCCAAATGTCCCCACACAATTTTCTAAGACTGTAAGTTAAAAGGAGTTGTTTGTTGGACTTATAGGAGTTTGTCCATTAGAGGTTCCCTATAGTGATGAAATTACAGAACCAGTTTCTCTTCTCTGCCCCTACTCAAATGTGTGGAGAAAAAAAATCACACATTAAGGAATTCAGTACCAATATGTGTAGCAGCTCTGGTCTGGCTACCAGAACCTGGCTACTACATCTCCTCTTCATGATCCAGAAAATTTGCAAATGGAGTAGATTGATTTGTGATGCAATACTATCCTAATTCAGAATTTCAGGGAAGAAAACTATTTGGTTTTGGTTGTACTTGATTCAAGATAATAAATCCATCCTTTGCTGTTCAGTCATGTATAACTCTTTGTGACCCCATGGATTATACAGGTCCTTCTATCCTCCAGTCTCTCTCAAAGTCAGTTCAAGTCATGTCGCTATTTCCATGACACTTTACTATCCATCTCATCCTCTGTCATCCCCTTCTCCTTTTGCCTTCAGTCTTTCTCCATCAGCTTTTTTTTCCAAAAAGCCCTATTTTCTCATTATGTGACCAATGTATTTTAGCGTTAGCTTCAATAGTTGACCTTCTGATGAATAGTCTTGAGTTATTTCTTTATATGTTGGCTGATTTAGTCTCCTTGTTACCCAAGGGACTCTTAAAAGTCTTCTCCAGCATCACAATTGAAAGTGTTGATTTTGTGGTTCTTTGCTTTCCTTATAGTCTAACTCTCTCAGCTATATATTACTACTGGTAAAATAAAGATCTTTGCTGGCAAGGCAATGTCTCTGCTTGTTAGTATGCTGTCCAGATTTGCCATAGCTTTGCTTCCAAAGAGCAAGCAGTCTTTAATTTCATGGCTACAGTTGCTGCCTGCAGTGCTTTTTGAGCTCAAGAATATAAAATCTGACACTGCTTCCATTTCTTGTTCCTCTTTGTTCCTTTGCCATGACCTAATGGGACAAGATGCTATAATCTTAGTTTTTAGAGGTCTTTTGATGACCTGGTTAAATGTTTTCCTCCTCAAATGAAACAAAAGTCTAAAGAAAGACTTGCAAAATCAAAAAAATCATCCAATTTCTAGGTAACATAAGGAGTTAAATTAAGTTTTTAAATCAGTGTTTTTAAGTTTGTGTCTTTTTGATTTTTGTGTTTGACATATAAGGCTTTTATTACAATTAAGAATTCTTATTAAGCAAATCAAAAAGACATCAAAATACATTTTTCTGTTTTGTCTTCATTTTGACCTAGAAGATTATATGATTTTCAAAATCAATGTTTTAGCAGAACTGAACTACTTACAATGCTAAAATAAAATCACATTTTGCATATGCAGTGTTTTACAGAAAGATATCTGCATAGTCCATTTACATTTTTAAATTATATTTTTGGCTTCATGCAATTTTAATTTGAGGCTATAGATTTAGACCAACACCACCTTTCCCATTTATTTTTACTAGAATCTTCAGATCTTTATTACATACAGCTCATTTTAAAGCATGTAATGAATCCAATATATTTTCAAAGCTCTCTCTCCTTTACATACTTCCCATCCCCCATTGACAAAATGAAAAACAAAACCCTTGTATTGAATACATTTCAGTTTAAATTAGGTTTAAAAATTAGGTTTAAGAAAAAAACCCACGTTGAATATGTCCAAAATGTACTTCTCCTTCTGTACCTTCAGTCCATTAACTCTTTGTCAGGAGGTGAAAAGCATGATTCATTATCTGGTTTTTGGAATCACAGTTAATCATCACACTGCTAAGACTTTTCCTTTCTAATGTTCACTCTTGCTTGATTTTGCTGATGAGGAAATGGAAGCTCAAAAAGAGTCTAACTTATTCAAGTTAATGATAATTCTATTCCTGTAAAACTAGTTTTCCAAAGTCTCAAACTAATGAACATTCTTTCTGGTACATCCAGCTACTTCAGATCAAGGATGCTTAATTTTAGGGTGATCTGTGATTATGTTTTACAAATTGTATATATATAAACACCTATATAAATACATGTATAGGTATATACATATTTCACATGTATAGGTATATACATACATGTATATATATAATTTGATAATTATATTTATATGATTTCCTTTATAATCCTATTCTTTTATTTTGTGAGTTTATGAACATTATTCTGCAAAGTCCATGAACTTTACCAGACTGCCAAAGGGATTCATGATACCAAAAAAAGGTTGCCTTAGAACAAACATGGAGTAGTTGTGTTGGAAAGACAGCTTTTTACCTCTCCAAAGTGTGATTTTAACACCAGTAGATCTCGGAAATTTATTCTTTAATTTTGTCTTTATCTAAGGATGAGGTTGATGAAGTCATCATGGAGGGTTTGCACCATTAATATCAATGTTCCCCTTTGTAACCTTCTGCTTAGAGGATGTGGAACAGAACAGTGCTATCTGAAGAAAATAATATGAAAAATATATTTTTGAGGTGTTTGGATTTTTAAAAAAGCCAGTTCTTTTAATATAACAAAGCAATCCTTAGAAGAGTTTTTCTGAAGCCCACAAAAACCTATGAAACTGAAAAAAAAGGCAGGATCAATGAGGGTCTATTATTTAGCCCTGTGGAAATCTGTAGTAATGAATTCCCATATCATAAAAATGAAAAATAGGTTGTTTTACAAGCTTATAAAACTTATAAAAGGGGCCTTTGAAAGGCAAGCTCCCCACCCATTTTTTTTTTAATGATAGCTCTCATGGAGGATGTACATGTAGATAGGGAAAAATGAACTGAGTTGAGACATCATTCATCATCCCACTGTGCTTTGTTGAGGGGTACAGATGCTAGGTAAAGGAAAGCAACAACTGTAAATAAGGAACAGGAGGGAATTGGTTCACTGAGACAAGTTTGCCAACAAGTATACCTTGACTTGTTAAATACTAATTTAAAAAAAATTATGCAACATTAATTTTTTTAAACTATAGCTGGGCATAAGTTTGAGGACTGGATGTGTGTTCTTTATGTGCTTCTTTAGAAACATATTTCAGTCCTTGTTGTGTGATCCTGGTCAAGTCACATTACCCCAACTGCCTAATTCTTACCACTACTACTCTTCTGCCTTGGAACCAATACTTAGTATTGATTGTAAGACAGAAGGTAAGGGCTTTTCTTTTTTTTTTTTTTAAGAAACATTTCAGGACGTTTGTCTTCATTTTTTCATCAGTAGGATAAGGAGATAGTCCTAAATGCAGAGAAGAATTTTTTCATGGAGTCTAAAATTTTGAGAGAATTCTAATGATAAAGCCCCAAAGCATCATAAAATATATTCCAGGGAAGAACACTAGAGGATTCTGGGAGTGGGTTGAAGCAACCCTACCAACTTTCTTATACTGTTACAATGGGTGTTACTATTATATAACTCTGAATCCTAAAGTAATACTCTAAGTCTGGAGGATTGTATGGTTCCCTGGGATTGAAAAACCCACCAGAGAAGGAAAGAGAACTGTCTTGATTATTTAGGGATATGGATACAAGACCATATTTTTGGTAAGATTATAAATAAAGCCTATTCTTTATTTTGTATATTATTAGCCAGAGTGCTTTCATGGGACCATTCCCTTTAGTTGTTGAAGTATAAACACAGTCAAATTTTGATGTTCCCAGGGAAGCATTGGGTGTTGTTGGTATATGTTTTATGTAAGTCTGAAAGATGGGGATACACTCACAACTCACTTTTCAGTTCAGTCTGCATTATTAACACTTTCTCTATTACTTTCTTAAGTCTAGAAAATAAAAAAAATCAAGTCCTGATTTGTTGCATTTGTCTATTTCCAGGGTACAAATGCGAAAGCTGAAAATTTAATAATTGAATTATGATACCAGTAGTAGAGCCATGAGCCAGAGAAATTTTGTGAAACACCTTTAGAATTGAACCTAGTCTATATTAATATAGAGCTTTGTATATGGGTCATAGGATACATTATTATGAATTTTATTTTTCAGAATTTGGCAGATGTATTTCTTTTTCAAACCGGTGTATTTCCATTTGGCCTAATTCCTTGTCATGGAATAATAATGGTAGCGTGTCACTAAAGATTAGGGATACAGAAGATATGAATTTGAACATTTTCTAAGGAGTACTCTCTACATATCTAAATTTGGCCCTTGTTATTAGTATCTTTGATATGATGGAAAGAGTCATAAGACCTGAATTCAAATCTCAGCTCTAACATTTATTAATTATATGACCTTAGACTTTTTTTTTGAGCTTCTATTTCCTCATATCTAAAATGAATTTGATGATAATATCATTACTGCCCATCTCTCAGTGCTGTTCTGAGGGTCAAATGAGATCATGTATGTAAAGTGATGAATCTTGAAGCACTATGCAAGATATTCAAAATTTTTATTTAATTAATTAATTAAGAGTATTTTCCCTTGGTTACATGATTCATGTTCTTTCCCTCTTCTCTTCCCTCCCTCCCTCCCATAGCCAATAAACAATTCCACTGGGTTTTACATGTATCATTGGTCAAGACCTATTTTCATATTAATAAAGTTTGCAATATAGTGATCATTTAGACTCTATATCCTCGATCATATCCCCATTGACCCATGTGATCAAGCAGTTGTTTTTCTTCTGTGTTTCTACTCTCACAGTTCTTTCTCTGGGTGTGAATAGTGTTCTTTCTCATAAGTCCTTCAGAATTGTCCTGTATTATTGCATTGCTGCTAATAGAGAAGTCCATTATATTCAGTTGTGCCACAGTATTCATCTCTGTGTACAACATTCTCCTGGTTCTGCTCCTTTCACTCTGTATCAATTCTTGGAGTTTGTTCCAGTTCACATGGAAATCCTCTAGATCATTATTCCTTTTAGAACAATAGTATTCCATCACCAACAGATACCACAATTTGTTCAGCCATTTCCTCAATTGAAGGGCATCCTCTCATTTTCCAATTTTTTTGCCACCACAAAAAGCATGTCTATAAATATTTTTGTACAAGTCTTTTTCCTTATTATCTCTTTGGGGTACAGACCCCAGCAGTGGTATGGCTGAATCAAAGGACAGGCAGTCTTTTAAAGCCCTTTGGGCATAATTCCAAATTGCCTTCTAGAATGGTTGGATCAATTCACAACTCCACCAGCAATGCATTAGTGTCCCAATTTTGCCACATCCCCTCCAACACTTATTATTGTCCTTTACTGTTATATTAGCCAACCTGCTAGATGAGAGGTGGTCTCAGAGTTGTTTTGATTTGCATTTCTCTAATTAAGAGAGATTTAGAATGCTTTTTCATGTGCTTATTGGTAGTTTTGATTTCTTTGTCTGAAAATTGCCTATTCATGTCCCTTGCCCATTTATCAATTGGGGAATGGCTTGATTTTTTGTACAATTAATTTAGTTTCTTATAAATTAGACTTTTGTCAGAGGATTTCATTATAAAGATTTTTTCCCCCAATTTGTTGCTTCCCTTCTAATTTTGGTTGCATTGGTTTTGTTTGTACAAAAACCTTTTAATTTAATGTAATCAAAATTATTCATTTTACATTTTGTGATCACCTCTATCTCTTGCTTGCCCTAAAAATCTTTCCTTTCCCATAGATCTGACAGGTATACTATTCTATGTTCACCCAATTTGCTTATAGTTTCCTTCTTTTTATTAAAGTCATTCACCCATTCTGAATTTATCTTGTTGTAGGGTGAGATGTTGATCGAAACCTAATCTCTCCCATAGTGTTTTCCAATTTTCCCAGCAGTTTTTGTTGAATAGTGGGGTTTTGCCTCAAAAGCTGGAATCTTTGGGTTTATCATAGACTGTCTTGCTGAGGTCATTTACCCCAAGTCTATTCCACTAATCCTCTCTTATGTCTCTTAGCCAGTAACAAATTGTTTTGATGACCACTGCTTTATAATACAGTTTGAGATCTGGTACTGCAAGTCCTCCTTCCTTTGCATTTTTTAATTAGTTCCCTTGATATTCTTGCTCTTTTGTTCTTCCAAATGAAATTTGCTATAATATTTTCTAATTCAATAAAAAAAGTTTCTTAGAAGTTTGCTAGGTATAACACTGAATAAGTAAATTAATTGGGGGAGAATTGTCATTTTTATTATATTAGCTCATCCTTCCCATGAACAATTAATGTTTTTTTCCAATTATACTATGCAACATTTTAAGATTTTCATTTATTCCAATAAAGGTTAAATGACCTGTCTATGAACATGTCAGCTATGATTATTCTTAACTGGGCCTATGGAGTTAAAAGCTTTCTATTCCTGTTAAGAGATAAATTAATGGAGTGTGCTTTAAGTTAAACAAAACCAAAAAAAAAAAAAACCCAAGTTGGAGTTCTGGCTCTTACATGACCTTAGGACAAGTCACATGACCCATTTGGGATCAAATTTCTTTATCTAACATGAGAGTTTTGAATTAGAAAATCCTTTAAGTCCTTTTTTAGATTCAACCCTGTGGTTCAGTGGAAAAAAAAACATTCTCTCTCTGGAGTTCAAAGGACCTGAATTCAAATATTGCCTTTATAACTCCCTACCTATGTGTCTTTGGAAGCCACTTAACCTGTCTTGGCTTCTATTTCATTATCTGCAAAAGGAGGTTGGACAAGATGACCTCTAAGGTTGCTTCCAACTCTAGAACTATGATCCCAATTCAGTAGTTTTTACTTGGTCCTTACTGTGTGCCTAAAAGTTGGGCATGGTACTTTGTTTTGTTAACTTAGTATTTCACATTTTCCATTTATTTGCAAAGTGGGTCAAGAATACATTTCTCATAAAATAGTTTCCCTCTTAACTTTAGTCTTCTCTTTGGTAAATCAAAGGAGTTGGAACAGCTAAATCCTTAAGCCTTCCACATGAACTCACCTGTGCAACTGACTCCTCAATATATAATATGTTAAAGTAGAATGATAGTAGAATGTGGCTGATCCAAAGCTAGCGTAAGCATAATGAAATTACAATGCTTGAAGCTACCATGCAAGCTATGGCTTGTAAAGGAGTTTCAATTTGAAGAAAGTAGAACTAACTCTAGGTTATAGGGGAAATACCCATTCTGCTGCAGGAACCAGATGGCTGAGCAGACTCCGAGAGGCTGCTGGTAAGAAAGGAGATAGGTCTGTCAACTGCTAATAAAATTAAAAAAAAAGAAAAGACTCATCTGCATATCATTAGCCTCCAAATTACCTCATCCTCACTAAAGGAAATCCTTGATTGTACAATCCTGGTTCCATATATTTACAACAAATCCTGGTTCCATAGATTTACTCAGTAATGTTTGTTATCATCTGGCCTTTGGGAAATGAGTAGTCACACAATGTATAAGGGTCCAAAGGGAACCCCTTGCTTTGGAGTGTGAGAGGTCATTAGAATAAAAAGGGACCACAGTGCCTTGTACATAGTAGGTGCTTAATAAATGTTTGGTCAATTGAGCACCCTCCTTTTCTAGATGAGAAAATTGAGGACCCAAAAAAGAAGTGATTAATTAACAAAGAATTAATTGCAGAGGACCAGTGAGAGGGGCATTAAATTTAGAGTCAGCCTAGGTACAAATACTTGTTCCTTGTGTGACCTTGGACAAGTCACTTGTCTCCCTGTGCCTTCCTTTCCTTGTCTGGAAAATTACCATGGTTGCATTCATAGTTTTTAAGTGTCTATGATGTGCAATATATTGTGCAAGTCACTGATGATACAAATACAAAAAAAACAAAAACCCAAACATTCCCTGTGTTCAAGGATAATGAATGTTTATTGAACTGAATGATCTTACATCTACTGGAGGAGGGTGTGTGTATGTGTGTGTGTGTGTGTGTGTGTGTGTGGAATGTAATATATCAATACCTATCAACCTAAATTAATGGGATTAACCTAGATGGTCTCTAAATCTCCTTGTTGACCTGGTTGGGGGAGAGGTGTAATTCCTTATTACTTCCCTTCCCTAGTCTTTAGAGACTGAGGATCTTTAATATATTCCTCCTCTTCCTGCTGAATAATTTGGCAGCACCCAAGAGTAATCTTCATTGACAATACCTTTTGCTCTTCTTATGCCCCATGGTTTCTCACAAACATTAATAAATAACTCACTGAGACTCTAAAAAGAAAGTCAGTCAAATAAACCAAAATTCACAAATGAATTCCTAGTATAGTCTCCACCTGTCCTTAATAGTAGTAGAACTCTACTGCCATTTGTACTTACTAGGTAGCTCAGTGAATAGAGCACTGGATTTGGAGTTATGAAAGCCTGAATTTTATCTAACCTCAACCATTTAATATTGTGACCTGTGGGCAAGTCAGTTAACCTCTCAGTTTCCTCATCTGTAAAGTGAGATTAATAACACTTCCCTCCCAGGATTGTTATGAGGATAAAATGTAAAGCCCTTTGTAAACCTTAAAGTAACAGATGAATACCAACTCTTATTATCTATGTCTTCCATAATATTTCTGTCTATGGAGCCTCTTACATCCCTCCCCCATAGAAAGAGATAAATTGTATTTCTACTAATAGGAACTAGAGGGATCTTTGGTCATTGATATCTTTGATTATGGAAAAAACCTTAGAGCCTGGCCCAAGGTCTTGCATGTAGCAGCCATTCAATAAATGTTTATATTTGATGATGATCCATCCCTCTAAAACCCATTTATAGAGTATCTATTAGATGTAAAACACTAGGGGAGATACTGGAAGAGATACCAAAGTACATAAGTTAATTACACAACAATTACTGCCACGTTGAGTGGAGATTATAGTATTAATATGTATTATCTATTATATATAAGTATATAAATATATATAATCTCTCATGTATGTACACACACACAAACTATGCTGGAAATCGCTTCTTCCACAAACCAATAAGTTTGGTCTAATAACAACCAGAAAGCCTGTCATTCTCCAGTCTTTGAAAATCAGAGATGTCCTTTGGCTTTAAGAGTAATTCCATGTTACAGCTGGATACTTTAAACAGGTTTCTTTCCTTCAAGGGTAAAGGAGGGGCAGTCAACAACCCATTTCATCTGCATGCAATCTATCACCACAATATAGCCATAACCTGCCACTGTTCTTGAAAAGGTCTCATAAGCAAAAGGTGAAAAAATGGTTTTCTAAGACTTGCTGCTAAAGTGACTCTCTACTGGCAAATTATTATGCAAATTAAGGGAATCAGCCAGAATTCTGAAAAGGCTGATTGATGGTGACTGCCAGCCCTGGAACATCACTTTGATAGATGCTTTTGTTTGTTGTCTCCTTGTAATTCATACCCACCTCTCTTGTACTGAGGTATCATAGCACAAGTGACAGCCGGTTATATAGATGGGACTTTCTTTTCCCCTAAAACAAAAATCTGTCTACCGTAAGCAACAGGTAGGACTAAAACAGAGCTTTGTCCCCTGGCTGTAGAAAGTGTTGGCGGAATAGCTGCAAATTCAGCCTCCTCAAAGTTATTACTGTATTCTGAGATATGCCTTCCTTTGAGGTTAATGGACAGGGCACAGCAAAAAACCTTCATTTCCTTGGGAGGCAAGAGCATTCTATTTGATTGTCTTTCCTTTTAGGAGAGGTTTATAAAATGGGAAACAAGTTTGCCATAATGGCAGGAATACAGGGCAGAGGTTGGCAATTGTACCCTCACCCCCTTCTTCCTAAGTGCCTCTTTGAGACTTACTAAAGCAGCAGTATAATTTGTATGATTCTGACACCAACTGCCAGGGACATAATGGGAGAGGAAAGTAATGGACTCACTCTTACCTAGCTCTCATGAAGTCCTGGGGACTTTCTTTCATGGGGGAGGGGAAAAAAGATGAATTAGAATAAAATGTCTTAGCCACAGAAGGGACCTTTTCTGGTGCCAGCTGAGTGTGACCCTGGGACTAACAAAAGAGATGATAATGCATTCCATAACCCCATGGGATGGGGATGAAGCCTTAGAGCAGATGGCAATAGCTAGGAAGCCCTCCAGGATCCCCACAATAATTAGATGTTTTGTTCATTTGGTCCAGACCTATGATATCATTAATATAGGTAACTCTCAATGCAGAAAGCCCCTCTTGATGCATGTGAGCAATCTCTCTGAAACACCTAGTTTTAGAGTTACACGGAGCACTAAAAGGATAAGTAATGTGTTCATGTTCATAGTTATTACGTGTCAGAGGCAAGATTTGGATCAGAGATTATGAGCTGGAAGGGATCTCCAAGGCTATATAATTTCACCTCCTGTTTTATAGATTAAGCACAAAGGCCCAGAGAGATTGTAATTTTCCCAAGGTTACACATGTAAGTGACAGAGCCAGGATTGAAACCAAGGTCCTTTGATTGCAAATCGAAATACTTTCTCTAGATTTGGCAACTGGTCGGATGTCAGGGGGAGGCAGCGAATTGGAGTGAAGAGTTCCATGTGAGCTCCAACCTAGTTAATTTAAAAACTAGTTATGCTTTTAACCAAAGTAGGGGAGATAGGGGGAGAGGAAGAGTTGTTGGAGGGAAGATAATATTGATTTTGGACATGTTTCATCTAAGATGTCTTTGGAACGTTTGGTTAGAGATACCAAGAATGCAGGTGTTAATGCAGGACTAGAGCTTGGTAGCAGAGTGAAAAAGCAAGATTATAGCAATTTTGGTGAGAAATCCATCCAAGCCCAGGCTTCTCTAAGAGCAATTAATGATGAATTTAAGAACAATAAGCAGATGAAAATTGAATAATATCTGTCAAAATCACCACAATCATATAATTCATCACTGACAATAGAATCATCATATTTGAATTCTTAGTATCGCAGACCCCCATGTGCTGCATAAGCCCCCCCAAAATGTAGTGGAAAAAGCAACTAGAATAGATAAAGTATACACCTACTATGTTCTAGGGATCAAATTAAGTGCTGAGGATACAAATAAAAAGATAAGTTCCTGCTTTCAAGGAAGTAATTATATTCTAATAGAAGAAGGTAGCAACCCAAAAGGGAGCAGAAGAGGAGGGCCAGGGAATGAAGGTATCCAGCACCAAGACATGGTTTTGAAGTCCAAAAGCCAGGAGCAGAGTGAAAACTGACCAGCACCCCTCCACAAAATAGAAGCTCAAGAAAGAACTCACCAATAGGAGAAGAGGACAGGGCTTATGGGAGGGATAGATGCTTGGATGTTTGAGGGTATGTGGAAAAGAGAGCTGGAGTGGAAAATTTTTTTCTTTTAAACCTAATAGTATGAATGGAGTTTCCTGCTCAGTCATGAGTCCTCTTTAACACATCTTCTAGGGGACCAGCCATTCTTACACAAAGGAACTGTCAAAAGGAGCTGGTCTACAAGCCCAGACTCATGAAATCTTTATGAGTGACAGCTGCAGGGTCCAGGCCAACAGATGGGATGGAGGGGGTCCCCTAATAACTCCCATTACATATAGAAGGAGATCTCAAAACCTAGCTTGTCAGTTAATTTTTCAGCCTGGTTGACTTACCCCTCCTTCTTCAGGACCCCCTTTCAGAGAGTCCTGGCCATCATGGAGGAGAGGGGCCAGTGCCACCATGTCCTCTTGTACAATGGCAATCTCAAGGCTGCAAGGAAACAAAAACGTAATTCTTCCCAGAAAGAGGAACCAGGTCTTGTGCCTGATGCCCACCTTGGCTGGCCTCTCATTGCCATATTTCCTATCCCCTTCCTCTACAGACACAGAGGTTTCATTGAGGTAATCTATCCTGGATATCTATGGAAGAGCAGTCCTGTACTCTCTCTTCTTATCATATCTAGTTAGCTTATTTCTTGTAACCTAATTGGTACATGCATCTAAATCAGTGGTCATGGATGCTAAAGAATATCCATATTGACCCTGACCTGTTTTTTAAGATAATATTTTAATAGCACATTAAGGTTTACAAAGCTTTTTATATTTTTTTACCTCATTTGGTTTTATATTATTATTTCAATTATCAAGCTTACATTTTTTTCTTTCTCCTACTTCTCCCAACTCACTGAAAAACATGATTGAAAGAAATACATAACCTCTGTATTTCAAAAGCACTAGCAAGCAAAGTAAGTTCCCATACTGATAACCTCCAAAAATGCAATTCTTACACTGCCATATTAATCAGTCATCTCTTTCATGAAGTGGGCATCTTTCTTCTTTTTAAGCCCTCTATGATCAAGGTTAATTATTTAGATTTTAGAATTCTTAAGTCTCATAGAATTGTTCACTTTTATAATATTGATGTTAAAATTATAAATGCTCTGATTCTGATCATTTCACTGTGCATCTGTTCATACAAGTCTTTCCATGACCTATAAGTAATGCTTCATCTTTGTTGTCTAACCGAGGCACATTGGAGCATAAAGTGGGGGAAGACAGTGCCCATCAGATGGGAGGAAGAGACACTTTTAGCAATTTAGCTCTTCAGTTATCAGCTCTTCTGCTAGTGGAGCAAAGGCACAAGTGAAGACTGCAGAGAGGAGGAAAGTAATAGTACAAATACTCCCGAAGAATTGAATTGACTTATTTAAAAAATCTAGTACTGGCTAAGAAATACAGTGGTGGATCAGTGGAATAGATTAATGACCATAGTAATCCAGTGTTTGATACACACAAAGATCCAAGTTTTTGGGGAAAGAACTCACTATATAACCAAAACTGCTGGGAAAACTGGAAAACAGTATGTCAAAAACTAGGTTTAGACCAATATCTCACATCGTATACAAGATAAGGTCAAAATGGTTACATAACTTATACACAGAGAGTGATAATGTTAGCAAATTAGGGAAGCATTAGATACTTTACCTATCAATTTGTGGATAAGGAAAGAATTTATAACCAAATGAGAAAAAGCTTTATGAAATGTTAAATGTATCATTTTGATTATATTAAATTTAAAAGTTTTTACCCAAATAAAAGCAATGCAACCAAGATCAGAAGGAAAGCAGAAAAGGGGGGTAGTGGGTGTGGGGTGGCCTTATTTTTCAAATATATGGAGAATTGAGTCAAATTTATTTATTTTTATCTAGAATATTTTTCCATGGTTACATGATTTATGATTTTTCCCATTCCTCTTCCCCCTCCTCCTGGAGCTGACAAGCAATTCCACTGAGTTATACATATGTTATTGTTCAAAACCCATTTCCAGGTTATTCATATTTGCAGTAGAATGATCTTTTAACATCAAAACCTTAGTCATATCCCCATCAAACCACGTGATCAATCATATGTTTTTCTTCTGCTTTTCTACTCCCACAGTACTTTCTCTGGATGTGGATAGTGTTCTTTCTCATAAATTCCTCTGGATTGTCCTGGATCATTGCTTTGCTGATAATAGAAAAGCCCATTACATTTGATTGTATGAGTTTCTATGTACAATGTTCTCCTGATTCTACTCATTTCTCTGCATCAATTTCTGGAGGTCGTTCCAGTTCACATAGAAACTCCAGAATGGTTGGTCCAATTCATACTGAGTCAAGTTTTTAAGAATACAAATCATTCCTTAGTTGATATATTGTCAAAGGATAGGAAGGCAATTTTCAGAGGGAAAAAATCAAAGCTATCTATAGTCATATGAAAAATGCTCTAAATCTCTATTGATTAGAGCAATATAAATTAAGACACCTCTGAGGTAGCACCTCATAAATATCAGATTGGCTAATAGAATGAAAAAGTAAAATAATAAATCTTGGAGGGAATGTGGGGGAATTGGAACATTGAAATATTGTTGATTGAGTTGTGAACTGATCCACCCTTCTAGAAAGACATATGGAACTATGCCCAAAGGGCTCTAAAACTGTGTATGTCCTTTGATCTAGCAATACCACTGCTAAGTCTCTATCCCAAAGAGATAAAAAAAAGCAATTGGGAGGAGGAAAAGGCAGGGAAGGACCTATATATACAAAAATATTTGTAGCTGTTCTTTTTGTTGTGGCAAAGAATTGGAAATTGAAGGGACATCCATATCAATTGGGAAATTGCTGAACAAGCTGTGGTATTTGACTGTGATGGAATACTATAAGAAATGACAAGGAGGATGCTTTCAGAAAAACCTGAGTTACATGAACTGATGCAAAGTGAAGGGAGCAGAAACAGAACACTACATAATAAAGCAATATTGTGTGATGATCAACTGTGAATAACTTAGTTATTCTGATTAACCCAATAATCCAAGACATTTTCAAAAGGCTCATGTTGAAATATGTTATCCACCTCCAGAGAAAGAAGTAATAGAATCTAAATGAAGATTAAAGAATATTGTTTTTTTCTTTCTTAAAAAACAAAACCAAACTGGGTTGACTAAAAAACTAAAGAAGTAGCTATTTAGTTAGACATATTTCCCATGCTAAGTCTTATACTTTTTACTTTCTATTAAGTTATCAACCATAGAAAATAAGTTTATTTTATATATTTACATACTTTCTACATAAGTAACAAGAACAACTATAAAAATAACTCAATAATCTTCCCCCATCCTTATGATTGTATAAACATACTTTATGGAAGGCAGATCTTTTATTTTCTTAAAAACTCATTAATGTTTACAAAGAAAACAATTAGCTTTACAATTGCCATTATTCATAGTAGCCTTAATAACTAGGTATCTATTTTTTTTGGAGTTGTGGAGACAGCTCAGCAGGAGATGTTTGTTTTTTACAGGGAGATCAGTTAATGAAAGTAATTTTGCCAGGAAGGACTAAAATAACATTTCACTCTTCCATAAATTTGCATATTTAGGCAATGTCTGAAATTCTCTAGGACCAAAGAAGATCAAAGCTCCTTGTTTTCTTAGCATTTGAAAGCAAGAAATCAATAAAAGAGACCAACAAAGATTGCTAGGCTTAGGGACTAGAAATAAGACATTTTTATACATGCCTAACAGTCTCTTTACATGCTTAGAAAAGAAATATTTCCCTTTTTTAAATGTTGACCTTTTTCTTCCCAACCCCACCCCTTTCTATTTTCACTAAATGCTAAATAAGATCAAAACAAGGGTAAATAAAAACTATATGTAATTTTTAAATTAAAACAAAGTTGCAGAACAGAAGTTGTTTTTGAAGGGTTGATTTTAAGTTGCTACTGATGAGCATCCAACCATCCAAATGATGATCATTTAATCAAACACTGTTCTTTTATATTTTAAGTTATAGTTCTCCATTAATCCCATCCACTCACTTTATTCTAATCTAGCAAGAGCAGGATAAAGATAATCTATTCCCAAAGCAGAGGATGTCACAGGCCTCTAGGTTGAAACACTTTTTTTGTAACCCATGTGTTTTTTAATAAGTATTGGTTTCAATCTGGCCTCAGACACTTCCCAGTTGTGTGACCCTGGGCAAGTCACTTGACCCCCATTGCCTAGCCCTTACCACTCTTCTGCCTTGGAGTCAATAGGTAAGGGTTTAAAAAAAAAAAGTATTGGTTTCAAGGCAGAAGAGTGGAAAGGGCTAGGCAGTGGGGGGTCAAGTGACTTACACAGGGTCATAGCTAGGATATGTCTGAGGCTAGATTTAACCCTAGGATCCTCCCATCTCTAGGCCTGACTCTATCCACTGAACCATCTAGTGGCCCTCTGTTAAAGTACTTCTTGACTCCTCTTACTGCAACAAAAAATCTTGGGAGTGCCAGCTTTTTGCCACAAGCCCCAGTGGAATCCTTCTTGCTACAGAGTGATGCTATCCTTTCTGCTGCCAATATCAGCCCCAATATGTCTAGCTACCTTGGTTGCTCCTTATCTGTCCAAGCATTTGTAATTCTAGAACGGAACTTAAAGGCTATCTAGTTCAATCCCCTCATTTTACAGATGAAGAAAATTGGTCCATCTCTCTTTATCCTATCCATCTTCTCTGAATCTTTATCCAAAATTTCTTTCCTAACAATTTTCAAAACCTTGCACTTTAAAAACTTCTCACATTATAAACTCATGCCCAGCCTGCTAGATGATGGGAATCTCCCCCAAAACATGGTATTTGTTACAGAGCTGCCATTACATACAAATGAGGAAGACATGACTCAGAGGAATAAAGTGATTGCTCAAGATCACAGAGCTGATTTTTGGAAGTTCCATAATCCAAACCCAGAGTTTCCCCTCCAAATACAGTCTTCTACTATACCATATTTTTTTTGCCCATTTTTTACTTTGGGGGTAAATGAGTAAATACTCAAGAGCCAATCCTAATGCCTACCTTAAATTAACCTTCTAGAATTTTTTAACACTATTTCTTCATTAAACATAAACTTACATGAAAACAAATATCATTTTAAGATAAGGACCCTTTTTAATGGAACTATATCAATACTCTTCATGGTGCTGAAAAGAAAGCTTTGTGTGATAGGAGACAATACTAAACTTTAAGTTAGAAGACAAACATCTACTTCTGCCATTTGTCAGCTGTGAGATTTTGATCAATTCACATTTTCTTTTCTCATATAAAATAAGGATGAGAAATCATATCTACCTCATGCAGGTGTTGTAAGGCTCAAATGACACAATATATGTATGTAAACATGTGTCCTAAACATAGTACTATCTAATATTAATTATTATCATGGACAGAAATCATTTGAGTTACACCAGCCAAGGGTTTACATTTGAGCTGTCCAGCAGTAAATCATCTGTTAATCTCACTGTTTGGCCCATCTCCTTTTACAACCATATCTTTTCTAGATGATCTTTAGGAATATAGATCTAGAGCTGGAAAGAACCTTTTGGCCATGTAATCAAGTTTCTTCATTTTAAAAGCAAAGGAATAGGGACAACTAGATGTCTCACTGTGTTGAGGTCCAGGTCTAGAGATGTCAAATCTGACCTCAGACACTTTCTAACTGAATGCCTGGGCAAGTCACTTAATCCTGTTGCCTAACACTTGCTGCTCTTCTGTCTTGAAACCCATACACAGAATTGATTCAAAGACATAAGATAAGGATGTTTTAAAAAGTGAAGGAACTATGGCCCAGAGAGATGGATTAATTTGCCCAGGATCATACAGGTGGTAAGCTGCAGAAATGAGATTTGACCAAAAGTCTTTAGATTCCAAGTCCATTACTCTTTGGCTTGCCCTGTATTACCTTTCATCATTTTTTTTGCAAGAAAGTCCTTGTTGATAATGTGTGGCAGCCTACTTGCACCCACTGAGAATCTCTGTATTCCCCTTTGTGTCAGATAAAAAGTGTGATTCTTTGTAAATTGTGGTGTGCCATTACATTGATGGCCATACAGAATCCATTGGAAAATACTGATATTTAAAAGATGGGCTTTTGTGTCAGGGAACAGCTTGGGATAATTGAAAGCATGACATAATTTTGTAGTTTCTCTAACACAATTCAATCCATTCTCTTCTTCAATTATAGGCCTAGCTTGTGGTCCATTGGCCATGTCATCACCCTAATCAGTATACTCCAGTGACTATTATTTCCAAGGCCAAACATAAAATCCTATTAGGTTTTGAAAGCCCATCATGGCCTGGATCCTTCCTATCTTTTTGGTCTATTTATACATTACTCCTTTCCACATACTCTGTAATCTAGTGATGTTGACCTCCTTTATATTTTTATTTATTTATTTGGCCTCCTTTTAAATTTAATAGTCTCCTTTTTAAAGTGGCCACAGAACTCATTGAGGAGGTCTTATTGTTTTAGGGGGGGGGTTGATACAAATAGAGCAATGTCATCAGCAAACAGGAATATTTAGTCTATTTCACTATTTAAAGAGAATTCTTCTTTCATTTAGACCAAGGATTCTTAACCATTTTGTACCATGGACTCTTTTTTTCAGAATAATGATTTTAAATGCCTAAAATAAAATATAGTAAAAGCAAGGGAAGCAAAGGGTTAGTGAAAATAAAGATATCATTTTATTTCTGAGTTCCCAGACTCTTTGACAGCCATCCAAATGCCTTTGGGACCCTTCAGATGTTTACAGAACATCCTCTAAAAGAGGATGTTTTCATCAATTCATATATAAACCATTCTTATAAAAATTTAATAGAGATGGAAAAAGTAAGCATATGGTTCAATAGTTGCTAATATTATCTTGTTAACAATGCCATCTATAATTTTTTAAAATTATTTGGTATCTTTGTGTCTTTGATATTTTAAAAAATTAGTCCCTAAGGGCTTTATAATCATTCTCCTTGAATAGAGATTGCTACTGTGGGTGTTTGATCTGGTCTTACCCCTCTTTCTCATCTTTTCTTCTCAAATGCCTTTTCTGTTACTTCATATAGAAAAAGAATCAGACTATGATGGTCACTCTATCATCAATGCTGAGAAGAGGTCTCCATAGAAACACTGACAGAGATGTTCCATTTTCTATTTGTCTTCTTTCCAGTTTCATATACACATGCTCTTGGGAGGAGTTGTGTTAGGTACTCCTTGTAGTCACAAAGCAAAATAGTTTTGTGTATTTATAGCAACACCTCTTAAAATTTAAAATCTCACTTTAAAGAAAAAAGACCTTTCCCCCTATTTCAGTAGTACACCCTTCCTTTTAAACGCATCAACTTCACTATACACCAAAGAACTTCCAATGAGAGAAGGCAGTAACACTGAGTATAATATCAAAAGACCTGAGGTCTAATCCTTTAGTTGTTGTTACTTTGAGTAAGTCATTTAGTTCTTTACATCTAGAAAATGAGGACAAATAATATCTGCCTCTCTTACCTTGGTGAGAATTTTGTAAAGATGAATGAGACAGTTTTGGTAAAGTGCATTGAACTCCACTGAAAGTCTTTGTTTGGGAACTAAGCTATTATTATTATTGCTTGCTCTTTAATAGCCCCAAAGGAAATGCATAAATAAAACAATCTAGCCTTTGTTTTACAAAAGACCCCTTGTGCTAATTGAATGACAGTTTTTGTCAGGTTTGAGTTTAACACTTCATTTATGAAAATAATTTCTAAAATTAAAATTATGTTAAACTTACTAGTGGGACTAAATAGCTTTTCAAATCACCTTAACTCAATAAGAATTAAGCAATTTATATAAGTCTGAAACCCAATTTAAAAAGGTTCTTTATGTCACACCAAAGAAATATACAATTTGTCAAATAAGGCGGTCCCAGTGGTAATCAGACACCCATCATGGTTATGGAGGTTTTTAGCTGTTTTTTTTTTTTTTATCATAGCTGGTAACAGGAAAAGTAAGATGTTTAGTTGCTAATGGTAAACAGAATATTAAAATCTTCAAAAAGTTCCCTAACTGAGGAAATTAAGGTAATTATTAAGAACTATTTTGCCCAACTATATGGCAATAAATATGACCATCTAGGTGAAATGGGCGAATATCTACAAAAATATAAATTGCCTAAATTAACAAAAGAGGAAATAGAATACTTAAACAATCCCATCTCAGAAAAAGAAATTGAACAAACCATCAAGAAACTCCCTAAGAAAAAATCCCCAAGGCAGAATGGATTCAAAAGTGAATTCTATCAAACATTTAAATAACAACTAACCCCAATAATGTACAAACTATTTGGCAAAATAAACAAAGGAGTTTTACTAAGTTTCTTTTATGACACAAATTTGGTACTGATTTCAAAGTCAGGCAGACCAAAAACAGAAAAATAAAACTACAGACCGATCTCCTTAATGAACATAGATGCAAAAATCTTAAATAGAATACTAGCAAAAAGACTCCAGCAAGGGTTTGTACCCCAAAGAGATAATAAGGAAAAAGACTTGTACAAGAATATTCATAGCTGAGCTCTTTGTGGTGGCAAAAATTAGAAAATGAGGGGATGCCCTTCAATTGGGGAATGGATGAATAAAATGTGGTATATGTTGGTGATTGAATACTATTGTGCTCAAAGGAATAATAAAGTGGAGGAATTCCATGGGGATTGGAACAACCTCCAGGAAGTGATGCAGAGCGAGAGGAGCAGAACCAGGAGAACATTGTACACAGAGACTGACACATTGTGGTACAAGAGAATGTAATGGACTTCTCCATTAGTGGCTTTACAATGTCCCTGAACAACCTGCAGCAATCTACGAGGAAAAAAAAACCAAAACTATCCTCAAGCAGAGGACAAACTGAGGGAGTAAAAACACTGAGGAAAAGCAACTGCTTGACTACAGAGGTTGAGGGGGCATGATCCGAGGAGAGACGCTAAATGATCGTCCTAATGCAAATACCAACAACAAGGAAATAGGTCAGAGCAAGGACACATGTGATACCCAGAGGAATTGGGCCTCAGCTAGGGAAGGGGTGGCAGGTGGGGCAGGGGAAGAAAAGAAAATGATCTGTTTCCAATGAACAATGTATGAAAATGACCAAATAAAATGTTTAAAAAAAAAGACTCCAGCAAGTGATCACAAGGATTATTCACTGTGATCATGTGGGATTTATACCAAGAATGCAAGGATGGTACAATATTAGGAAAACTATCCACATAATTGGCCATATCAACAATCAAACCAACAAAAAGCAAATGATTATCTCAATAGATGGAGAAAAAGCCTTTGACAAAATACAACACTTATTCCTATTGACAATACTAGAAAGTATAAGGATAGATGGACCTTTCCTAAAAATAATAAACAGCAAGAGTGAAGCAAGGATGCCCATTATCACCTCTCTTGTTTAACATTGTACTAGAAACACTAGCAGTAGCAATTAGGGAAGAAAAAGGAATTGAAGGGATTAAAGTAGGCAGTGAGGAGACCAAACCATCACTCTGTAGATGATATGAGGGTCTACTTAAGGAATCCTAGAGAATCAACTAAAAAAGCTAGTTGAAATAATCAACAACTTTAGGAAAGTTGTAGGATACAAAATAGACCCACATAAATCATCAGCATTTTTACATATTTCCAACACATCACAGAAGCAGGAATTAGAAAGAGAAATTCCATTTTAAATTACCCTAGACAATATAAATTATTTAGGAATCTCTCCAAGACAAACACAAGAATTATATAAACACAACTACATAACACTTTCCACACAATTAAAACTAGACCTAAATAAGTGGAAAAACATTAATTACTCATGGGTAGGATGAGCTAATAAAATAAAAATGACAATTCAACTCAAATTAATTTACTTATTTAGTGCCATACCTATCAAACTACCAAGAAACATTTTTAGTGAATTAGAAAAAAATTATAACAAATTTCATTTGGAAAAACAAAAGAGCAAGAATATCAAGGGAAATAATGAAAAAAGTGAAGAATGGGCACCTAGCTGTACCAGATCTTAAACTGTACTATAAAACAGTGGTCATCAAAATAGTATGTTGGTACTGGCTAAGAGACAGAAGGGAGCATCAATGGACTAGACTTGAGGTAAACGATCTCAGCAAGTTGGGTATGATAAACCCAAAGATCCCAGCTTTGGGGACAAAACTCCACTATTTGACAAAAACTTCGGGGAAAATTGGAAAGCAGTACAGGAGAGATTAGGTTTAGATCAACATTTCATACCCTACTCCAAGATAAATTCAGAATGGGTGAATGACTTCAATATAAAGAAGGGAACTATAAACAAATTAGGTGAACATAGAATAGTATAACTGTCAGATCTATGAGAAAAGAAAGATTTTAAGACCAAGTAAGGGAGAGAATATCACAATATTTAAAATGAATAATTTTTATTATATTAAAAAGTTTCTGTACAAACAATACCAATGCAACCAAATTAGAAGGGTAGCAACAAAATTGGGGGAAATCTTTATAACAAAAACTTCTGACAAAAGTCTAATTACTCAAATTTATGAGCTAAATCAATTGTACCAAAAAATCAAGCCATTCCCCAATTAATAAATGGGCAAGGGACATGAATAGGCAGTTTTCAGAAAAAGAAATCAAAACTATCAATAAGCACATAAAAAAGTGTTCTAAATCTCTTATAATCAGAGAAATGCAAATCAAAACAACTCTGAAGTACCACCTCACACCTAGCACATTGGCTAATATGACAGAAAAAGAAAGTAATAAATGTTGGAGGGGATGTGGCAAAATTGGGACACTAATGCATTGCTGGTGGAGTTGTGAATTGATCCAATCATTCCTGAAGGCAATTTGGAACTATGCCCAAAGGGCTTTAAAAGAAAGTCTGCCCTTTGATCCAGCCATACCACTTCTGGGTTTGTACCCCAAAGATATAATAAGGGAAAATATGTACAAAAATATTCATTGCTGTGCTCTTCTTATGGCAAAAAAATGGAAAATGAGGGGGTGTCCATCGATCTGGGAATGGCTGAACAAATTGTGGTATCTATTGATGATGGAATACTATTGTGCTCAAAGGAATAATAAAGTGGAGGAATTCCATGTGAACTGGAATGACCTCCAGGAATTGATGCAGAGTGAAAAGGAGCAGAAGCAGGAGAACATTGTACGCAAAGACAGATACACTGTGGCACAATCGAACATAATGGACTTCTCTACTAGCAGCAATGCAATGATACAGGACAATTCCGAGGGACTTATGAGAAAGAATGTTACCCACATCCAGAGAAAGAATTGTGGGAGAAGAAACACAGCAGAAAAACATTCACTTTATCACATGGTTCAATGGGGATGTGATTGAGGATGTTGACTCTAAACAGTCACGCTATTGCAAATATTAATAATATGGATATAGGTCTTGATACACATTTAAACCCAGTGGAACTACATGTTGGCTATTGGAAGGGGGTCTGGGGATGATAAGTTCCCTAACTTTATAACTTTCTCAAAATTTCAAGGCAAATTAGAATGGAAAATAAGTCCTAAATGTTCCAGCTTCTATCTCCTCCATATTCAAGTATCCTTCCCTTCTCTTTTAAACTCCACTCCCCCCCCCAGCTATTAATTATTTTCAATGAATGTTAACTAAACTGTGTGCTAGTTATTGTGATAGGTAAGTGTTGGGGTATAAAGAAAAAAATTAAATGTCTCCTTCAGGGAGATTATATTCTATTAGGAGAAACAGCATATATACATGTAAGTAAATTTAAAATAACTTGGTGTGGGGAGAGCACTATCTCCTAGGAAATCAAGGTGGCCTCCTACAAGAAGCAACTCTTGAGCTGCTCCCAAAGAAATGGGAAGAGAACAATAAACAGGATCTGAAGAGGGCAAAAGCAGACATGGCTCCAGTTCTTTCCTATAAGAGTGAACAGAAGGCTTTGAGTCAAGCAAAAATTCAAGGCTACCAAATCCTAGTGACTGGACTGTGAGCAGAGTAAGAGTTCCTAACCTTAATTCAAATTGTCCTTTATGAGAATAGGATCCTGATGAGTCGCCTTCCTCTTTGTGTTCTCTTCGTGATCCTAGACAATACTGAAGGTATAATACTGTATGTGAAATAGCATAGAGATTGGTTCAGATGCATTCCACTAGTTCATTGTCATTAGAAAGATTGTGTGAACCAATCTAGTTATCTCACCTACAATCTACCAAAAGGAGAGAAAAAGAGAAACTACCTTTGCTGAGTGATACATCCTCACTCCAACAGAAGGCTCTGTCTGACCTCCCTTTGTATGGACTCTTAGAAAAAGCAAACAATGTAGCTCTTGTTACATTGTGCTTAAGGAAGTTGAAATAAATTTCTCTCATTTCCTGCTGGGTTCAGACTGACCCACTTCTTTACCTGACATAGTAGTTGGAAAATTAGAAACAGAGATTGCCATCACTGATGATGGAATGTTCAGTATATCTTGCAGGGTTGTTCTATTTAAAGGGTAGTGGGAGGGAATACGTGTTTCTCTTCTTATATAGCCTTAGGATATTGTAGGTTGGGCAGATGCCTGAGAGGGGAAACTTCATGTTTCCTTATAGTTATTGCTGGCATTCTTAAGCATTTGAAAACATGCTGATAGTTAACAGTGCTTATTGGGTTTCCAGTGTGTGTACAGGGCTGTATATTGTGGTATTAGGACCCCTACTTACAGAAGAACAAAAGACCTAGCCCTTCTCTGGAATTGCTGGTGAAATACTTACCTTGCAGTGAGAAAGGAACCCAAAGGCACCAGAAAGAGGTCACAAACTAAAAATCTTAATAGACTGCCTTTGAAAACATTTCATGTTTATAGCTCATGTTCACATATAATGTCATTTGATTGTCACAAAAAATTCAGCAGTATGTAGTACTAGTATTATTCCCAACTTTTAGATGAGGAAACTGAGGCAAAGTGATTTACCCAAAGCAGAACAATTGATCCTTGGTAGATGTGAGACTTGAACTCTTGTATTCTGACACTGAACGTGTGCTTTCCATTATATAGAATGCCTCTTCCAATAAGACATAACTTGATTTGTGTGCCTGTGATTAATAGTTGCAATGTAGTTTAGTGGAGAAAGTATTGAATCTAGCTTTAAAGGACCTTAGCTTCAATTTTAGCTCTGTTTACATTCCTACCTATATCACATTGGATAAGTCAGTCATTTAGCATCCCTGGACCTCATTTTCTTCATTTCTAAAGTAAGGGAATTATCCTAGATGATCATTAGATTTCTCTCTTCTACATTTATGATTGTGTACTTTAAAATAAAGAGTAGGGTTATTTTCATCACCATGATGACCACAGAATAATGTTTTTCATCCATAGTGACTTATAGTGACATCCACTAAGCTTCTGATCTCTTGACTTATTCTCCACACAAACATACACACAAACTCAGAAAAATTCAAAGACGGAAGAGAATAACATTGTACAATGCAAACAATTAATTCCTATGAGCAAATGGGTTCCCCAAAGGCTGACTATTGTCCCTAGTGTTCAAGGGATAACTCTGAAGGGATGTGGAGAATGGGTAGATCTTCTCAGATTGTATCTCACAAACCCCCACCAATATGTTTCCCTCATTGACTATTATTGATTAGCCAGCCAGACTTAGCTTTTAGAAAAGAGTATTTTCTAAGATGGTCTAGAAGAACAGTTGGGACAAAATGCCTCCTCCAAAGTTGGGACACATTCTTCCACAAGTACATAGAGTCCTAGAGAAGTGAATTCACATTTAGAGAGCCCATGTAGCAAAGGATTTAACCCATGGTCTTGTTTGCCAGAAATCCTTTTCTCCCTTTGTGAAGTCCCCATGATTTTCCCCATAGGGGTGGGGGAAAAGAAACTCTTCTGCCCCTTTAAGGGAATTTCCTCTTGGGAACTTGGCTGAAACTTCTTTCACCAATGTGCTGGCCTCCTACAAGAATGCTTTGTTGGAAATTGTATTACTATTTTCTCCTAGTCCCAAAGCATATGATGGAGTCCCCTCAGCCAATCCCAGTACATCTCGTGTAGCAAAATTGCATCCACTAGATTGAAGCATCCAACTCCTTTCCAGTTTGATTAACTAGCTTATTTGTACTTAGTTTAATGACTTTGATTTATGGATTCAATTGAAATGTTATCACCTAATTAGAGATACCTGAGTTTATAGCATCTTGTTAGTTGTTTTGAGTAGGTGAAGGTATTGATTGTTTGATTTAATTGCCACCTCCCTACATCCTTAAAATAGCATGACCAAACACTTGGACAAAGAAATGAGCATATTATGCAGATGTTCATCGACTGGGAAAAGCACTGATCGTTACTTCATAAGGTTTGTGTTGAGTAAAAGGATGAAATTGTTTAAGTAAAATAGTACTAAATTGTAGGAGGCTTGGAATATCAAATCAAGGTGCTTTTATTTTATTATATATAAAGTGTGAATAGACATTAAGTGTTCTTGAATAGGGAATTATCGTATAAAAACAGCTGGTAAGGAATACTAATCTGATTGTAGAATGTAGGCAAAAGGCTGGATATAAGAAAAGTTAGTATGAAGGCTAATGTGCATACTATTGGGAATAGAGACTAAAAAGATCAGATTAAGAAGTGTGATCATTAAAGGCATAATACGAGATTCATTCTCTGAGACAAGAAGAATATAGAGAAAAACTAGAGGACTAGAGACTGGACTACAAAGTAAGGAGGTCAGAAAAGAGAAAATGTGTCATACCTAGAAATAATAATAGCTCTCATAGTGCATTAAGGTTTATAAAATGCATTATAAACATCATTTCATTATACTGGGAAGTAGGTGCTATTATTATCATGCCCATTTTATATATGATGAGGAATCTGTGTTAGGTTGAGAAACTTTGGAGAATGGCTAGGTGGCTCAGTGGGAGAAGATCCGGGATCAGAGATGGAAGGTTCTACATTCAAATCTAGCCTCATATAATTCCTACCTGTGTGACCCTGGGCAAGTCACTTAACCCCTATTGCCTAGCTGTTACCACTCTTCTGCATTGGAATCAGTACATAGTATTAATTCTAAGACAAAGGGTAGGGGCTTTAAAAAAAAGAAAAGAAAAGACCATTGTATTTTGAAAGAACAGTAAATACTGTTGGCTTTTGAGAGAACAGGTTCAGTAGACTGGAAATCAGATTATAGAGGGGTCAAGGACAGATCAGTTGTTGAGAAAACATAGGGAACAGGAACAGATGCTCCAACAACACATCCCAAAGAAAATGTGGAACATAGTTAAGGTACTGCATTTATCTCCTAAAATATATAGCATGGCTTCCAGACCAATTTACTGAGCAATATTTTAGAAAATTATATTTTAGAAGAAATTCATTTTCCTTGAAATTACCATCTGGAAACAAAGCATCAGTCAGAATGTACCAAATATTAGGTAGTTCTTACTTCAAAATCTTTCCCTTTTGTTGCTCATCTTACATATTTTGAAGTGTCTTCTGTGCCCACTGTCTGTATGACAGTATCATTTAACTGGCATTTAAAATTTTAATTAAAAATTAAATGAAATTTTAAAAAATTAAATGAAATCAAAACATAATGGCATTTTTAAGAATACTGGAGAGAGCAGGAACAACAGAATTTTCCTATGCTATGGGACCACTGCCAGGAGGATGATACTAGGAGAAACACTGGGAGGAGAGGAAGGACAGCTTTGTTGCTCTGGTTTTGTTCCTTGGCAGGGGTTGTGTCATGGGGCTGCTTTCCCACTGATACCCACCAGGAGTCCCATCCTTCACTGCTAAAAATGATAATTCCACATCTGTCTTCCAAACTGAAGTCATCAGGGCAGAGAGCCAATGCCACCTGACAGGAGTCAGCATTAGAATTGCTCTTCTCAGGCAGAAGCTTGAAGAGTATTTCAACTGCCATTTCTCTAGTAGTCTATTCTTAAATGCCAGGGTCACAGACACAGAGCAGAAAACCATGTTACAGAAGTAACTGGGTCCACTACAGGGGTGTCCTGGAGGGACTTTAAAGTTTACTTGTTTTTAGCATCCATTGCCCATTCCAGAGCAGCTCCTCCAAATACGAGTCCAGAGGAACTGATTTGTCACTATGACTCATTTGAAGCAGGCACTTTCTAGTCTTTATTTCCCTTTATGAACTAATTCTACATTCCAGTCATGCCATAGTTCTAACTTGACTTCAAATTTGAGGCACCATCTCCCACCTCTTTGCATTTATAAATATGATCTCTTCCCAGCCATGCCCAGAATCAGCTTCATTTCCACAAAACTAGGATTTCCTAGCTTTCTCTTCATGGTTAAGCTCAAAAGCTACCTACTCATGAAGGCTTCCTTGATTGCCCCTGACATTAGTGCCCCATCTCACACTCAGCTTGCTTTTTGCAGCCTTTGTTCAGTCATGTCTGACTTTTTGTGACCCCATAGACCATTCTGTCCATGGGGTTTTCTTGCCAAAGATAGCGGAGTGGTTTGCCATTTCCTTCTCTGATTCCTTGTACTATTCTGGTTTATGTACAATTATATCCCTCAGTAGAATTCATTTATTTGTTTCTCCGTGCAAAAGATGGCACATAGTAGTTGTTTAATCACTATTCATTGATTGCAGTAATTGCTGAAACCAATTACTCAGTTTTTGATATTCAGAAAAGTAGCCAATTATCTCTCTAATGTCACTTAATATTATTGCCTGAAATCTTTTATCAGTTTAAGTGTCTCTTCAGGTTGTTTTTGTTGTTGTTGTTGTTTGGTTACTTGTGGATGAAGAAGAAAGGGGGAAGATTAATGTAGAAGAGTATGGGAGTGAGGTAGCAGGGGGATATGAATATAAACTACTCTCCATAATCAAAAAGAAGTGGTTGTAGCAGATCATTTTCAAGATCTCTTTCAGCTCTGACCATCTCTGAGTTCAAAGCTGTAAAATAATGCTATAATCAGTTGATGGTCATTCATGTAGCTGGTTTAAAGACAAAAACATTGCAATAAATCACAAAATGTATTTTGTGGGGCTTCACTAAAAGGGTTAGAGTGAGTTCAAAGAGAACTAAATTTTAAACATGGTCCATAACACACACGCAAACACATAAAATGTGTCCAACCTCTTCATTTCCTAGATGAGGAAATCTGAATCTCAGAGATGCTAAATGACTTGCCAGAGGGAAAGGCCATTCAGGGAGAATCATTTCATGTTTTGTTAGCCTTCCTTCAAGTTTCATCTACTTCTCATTTCCTTACAGTAGTTGAGGAAGCTAGCTGCTATGGTGTATTGGAGTATCATATTTAGATGCAGAAAGACCTGAATTCAGATCTGACCTTAGACACTTTAAAGCTTTGTGATCCAGCACAAGTCACTTAAACTTTCCCTGTCTCCATTTCCCTATCTGTAAAATGGGAATAATAATAATAGCACCTACCTCAAAGAACTGTTGTAAGAATCAAATGAGATAATACATCATGCATTATTCATAAAGTACTAATATAGTACTTACAAAGTACTATATAAATGCTGGTTATTATTATTTGGAACCTGAAGATCTGAAAAAATAAATTATCTCCCAAAGTCTTCTGGCTAAGTTTGTTAGAGGCAGAACTTTGAACTGGAACTCAGACCTCTTGCTTCCATGGTCAGTGTTCTTTCCACTGCTTCAGGCTTTCTCCAAGGGCATGAAGCCAAGATATGATAGGTCACAATGAAGCCATCACTCAAGCCTGAAGCCCAGTGAAACTGCAGAATTTAGGGCAGTTTCGTCTTGAGCTGATTCTAAAATGTCATCTTGTTTTACTGAGCTTTGCAAAACTTCTGATTGAATCGTGGCCATTTCCTCATCATTGCTCCTGTCTGTTCCCCACATCTGTATCTCAGTTACAGTGGGCAGGCAGTTGAAATGTAATAGTCCCATTCAGGTGGCATTTGGGGGTTGTTCATGCCCTGATGAATGGGACTACTAAAGTTGCTTCCACAGCAGTGAATGCATTAACCTGGTTAGCTCCGTGCTTTGTGTTTGAGCAAAATGGTTCTTTTATTGCCTTCTGGGGCATGAAAGCATCTGATGCCTCCAGCTTTCACTTGACTTTCATCTAAACTCCTATGAAAAATAAAATGCTTGAGATAGTTGGCCATTCTTTGCTATTTAGATTTTCTTGATTTAAAAAATATTAAAAGGAAAATCTAATTAGTCAGATAGCCAAGAAAGGTAGGGAAACCAGCTTTGAATATTTAAAAAGCCAAGAACAAGCTTTGAATATATAAAATTAAATCTTCTGGGAAAATATATGCAAGATCTATTTGGCAAAGAAGTCCTGTTGTTATTAATTATAATCATAATTGTCTTATGACTTTATTTAAATTACCCTGTGTCTGAATATCTGCCACATTTTTCCTGCAGATTTGGCTTATGGAAAACTTGAGTAGAGCCAATAATTGGTGTTATTTTTCAATGCATCACAAATTTAATAGGGGGTAAAGGTAAAGTTCTACACAGGTTCAAAAAAATCAACTTCCTAAGCACAGAATGGAAGGAGATGTAACTAGATAAAAGATATTATGAAAGAGTGGATTATAAACTCAATATAAGGCAGCAGTGTGATATAGAAGCCTGGGAGTCAGGTACTTTCATATGTTAAGGGACAATAAAGCTCTATTGAATAGTTAAAGCTACCATCAATCAAGATGGCAGATTTTAATGAAGACATTTCTGAGCATTAAAGCATTAAGTCCTCCAGAACTTAGTTTCTGAACCAGGTAACATGGAAGCTAATGAGGTAAAATCAAAGAAGTGAAGTAGCATGTTTCCTTCAACCATTCACATGGCTAGTGCCTTTCTTTAGGCCTTCATCTTCATTATTTCTCCCCCAAATAATTGAAATGCACTCCTAAAGCTTTCCTAACCAGCTCCCAGAGTAATTCTTTAAAAAACAAAACAAATTAAAAAAAAAAAACATATTTGAGTGTGTCAGTCTTTTGGTTCCAGTGAGGGGTAGCTAGGTGGTACGATGGATGGAGCACCAAGCCTGGAGTTGGGAGGATCTGGGTTCAAATCTGACATTAACTACTTCTTAGCTATGTGACTCTAGGTAAGCCGCCCAACCCTTGCTGCTCTTCTTAGAAATGATACTAAGAGAGAAGATAAGGGTTTTTCTTTTAAAGTTCTAGTGGCTCCTTTTAGAATAAAATACAAACTCATTTATTTAGCATTTAAGATCCTTCATGGTCAGACTCAAATGCAGCTTTCCAGGATTATTATACATTCCTCCTCTTCTATGATTCACTCAAACTGATATTCTAGAATTGATCATTAAAGAAAGGGTTGGTGAACATGTAGAAGAGAAAATGTCAATTAGAGACAGAATAGCTTTATCAAGAACAGATAATACCAAATGAACTTTATTACCTTTTTCATTTTTGCTGAAATAGTAGATAAGGAGAATCTTGTAGATGTAATTTACTTATATTTTAACACTGTTTAAAAATTTAAAAATTAATTTAATTAATTTAGAATATTTTCCCATAGTTACATGGATCATGTTCATTCCCTCCCCTCTTTCCTCCCACCTCCTGTAGCCAATGAACAATTCCACTGGGTTTTACATATACCATTATTCAAAACCTATTTCCATATTATCAATATTTGCAATAGAGTGATCATTTAAAGTCAACACCCCTACTCATATCCCCATAGAACACATGATCAAGCAAATGTTTTTCTTCTGAATTTCTACTAATACCATTTTTTATATAGTGTCTCATACTATTATCATGAAGAAGATGGAGATATATGGGTTAGAGAGTAACATAGCTGGAATTTAAAATGAGTTGGATGACCAAACTCAAAAGTAAACATCAATGATTCAATGTCAAAGGGTCAAGAGGTCTCCAATGAATTACCCCAGAGATCTATGCTTGCCTCAAGGCTACTTGGTATCTTTATCAATAACTTGGATAATATATAGACATGTTCTCATCAGATTTGAAGATGATGAAATGCTAGAGGCATAGCTTTCATTTTGGGTGACAATTTGGAGACAAAGGGGTCTTTTTTTTTAACCCTTGCCTTCCCTCCTGGATCAATACTAAATACCAATTTCAAGGCAGAAGAGCAAAAGGGGCTAGGCAATTGAAGTGAGTGACTTGTCCAGGGTTATATATCTAGGAAATGTCTGAAGACAGATTTGAACACAGTACTTCCTGTCTTCAGTTCTGGTTCTACTGAGCTACCGAGCTGTTCTTAAAAAGATCTTGACAAGTAAAAAAAATTTTTTTTATAAATATGAGATATAGAAACATAGAGAGACAGAAACTGTCCTGAAAAAAGATATGGATGTTTTAGTAGACTGAAAGTTAAAATGAATAAGCAATGCAATGCCACAACCTAAAAAACTAATATAGACTTTGGGTGTACTAATAGGTCTATGGCTTCTAGGAATAGGGAAGATGATAGTCTGAATCCTTGTCCTCATCAGACCTCATCTGGAATATTGAGTTCAGTTCTGGGTGAAAGTTGGAGAAGAAGAAGGGTGGGGATAAGAGGGAAAGAAGGGGTGAAGAGAGGGAATGTCAACTCTGTATTCTCTAAGGTTGTGTCAGTGGAACATGGTGCCTGGTAGGTTCTGCCAAGCTGGAAAGGTTTTGAGTTAGGAAGATAACAATTTGTCTTTCTTCCAAGAACTAGCTGGCTAAATTAAAAGGAAAATCAAGAGGGAACTGCGGATGAAAAAATAAATGCTTTTTGATTGAAAAACATAAAATGGAAAAAAACCCTCTTTATAAAGTGTTGTACATATAATATCTCTTTACTAGATCTTCAGCCCTATGAGAGCAGGGACTGTGTTTTATCTAAATTTTGGATCATAGGATCATAGATCAAGCTTGGTAAAGAACATTAGAGACCATCTAGTATGATTCCCCTTATTTTATAGATGAGAAAACTGAGACCCAGGAAATTAATCTGCTCAACATCCCATTGGAAGACATTTTCAGGGGCAAAATTCATATCAAAACCCTATGACTCCAGAAACAATGCTTTTGTCAATGGTATAACACTTCCTCACTTAACAGAATTGAATTAGAAGTACATATACACTGTATAGAGATTTTTATAAGCCTATTCACCGGTAGTAACATTTATTTTTTCATTTAAAAATGCACAGAATGTAAAAACTATTCTGTAGGGTAGCTAGGTGACTCAGTGGATAAAGCAAGAACTGGAGATGGGAAATCCTGTGTTCAGATCTGGTCTCAGACATTTCCTAGCTGTGTGACCCTGGGCAAATCATTTAATCCCCATTGCCTAGCCCTTATCACTCTCCTGCTTTGGAACCAAATCTTAGTATTAATTCTAAGACAGAAGGTAAGGGTTTTTAAAAAAATTGCTCTGCACTGTGAATATCCTGTTTCCTGAAGCTAAAAGTGTTGCCTTTATTGGAATTCTAATAAGGACTTCTATCTAATGTCACATAAATGGTGTTCTTCAATAAATAGTGGTATTATTTATGCATTTATCGTGAGAGGAATACAATTCTTCTTGAAAGCTTCCCTTAAGGATTAGAGATACTGAGTTTTCTCTTTTATTTTTTTTCTCAGCAGTGCAAAAGAAGAGGAATACATCAACAGTGCTCCCCATTTCTTGACACCAGAACTGGAAACTCCCATTTTAAGAAATTAAAGTTTGGTGCAGAGGTGTGTGGATTACAGTAAGACAACTTCCTGGTACTTGAGGAAAAGGTAAGCCTTTTTGAGGGGTCAGGTGGAGGTATCCTTCCTATCCACATGACAATCCTTGGATCAACATCATCTTTCTCTGATGATGGTGTAAACATATGGAAAATTCAGAATTCAAGGGAGAAATGGGTGGTGGCATTTCAGAAAATGATAAGACTTAGGTTCTCAATACCTGTGGATGGCTTGAAGGGATCAGTACTTTTATCTAAATATCTCAAAGAATGATTTATAGTCTCTGGAAAGTAAAGTGGATCTTGGCTGTCTACATTCTTGGGTTGCAAATAGTAACAGCTAGATTTTGAAGGAATATGTCTTCTCCCTGTCTTCTGGGACAAAACTGAAACTTCCCTGCTGATAGTGGACAGCTACCTCTTTAGAAGTCAGGATAAAAGAAAGTTGGTATCTAGACTAACATAGACAGAGATGAGAGGGGAGACCCTGACTGTGGCATCTGCTGCTGAAGCAGTAATCATAGTTATGGAAGGTACTTCCCCCAGACTCAGGAACAGGAATTTTTTTGTAAGCCTGGACCACATCTATGTCACTCATACACCATGAGGTGGTTTATACTTAGTTAATGCTTCTTCTTGGATTATATCTATGGAGGGAAAGGGACTGTTTCATACCTTGCCTAACCATCAATATGACATTTCATCCCCTGCCAGAATAAAGATAAGAGACAGATGCCTTTTCCTCTGTTAGGAATTTTCCAGGGAAATTGTGCTATGATTTTTGTAGAACATTTTGTTCCAAGGCCACATGGTCTCATCTCACACAAAACAGACAGAAAAAAAAAAATATATATATATATATATATATAACCATCTGAGTCATTTGGTTTGTTGTAGGACTGGGAAGTTTGACAAGCATTTAGCATTTTTAATTTTCTTAATGTATTTTTCAGGAATTATTTTAAACATGGAGTCCATCTAGTCACTTGTTGGACTGTGCATCTGCAAAGGCTTTGGTGAGAATTTGATCTCTGTGTTGTAGGGTAGAGAGGAGTTGTTGAGGGCACAGGTTGACAAGAGGCAGGAAGCAAACACAGTACTCCCCCCTGGTCATGTCTAGGAGCTAGGATCATCTGTTTACCAAAGGAGAAGGGAGGGTAGGTAAGCCAGCTCTATCCCAGGAACAGGAATAAGTGGTCACTCCCTTAGTGTCTGCCTCTTTGAGTTTGACTATTATATAGCATGCCCTTTGGCACATTCCTTCCCAACTCATACACCCTGATTGGATCCTTGGTAGGAAGAGGTACAACTACCCACATGGGATGTAGCCTTTGGGTCTTAAGTCTTAAACCTATGAGCTCACAAACTGGCAATCAAGCCCCAACTAGTTCATTTACCTTTAATAGCTAGTCAGACTTGACTTAAAACAAAAGCAATAGTGATAAAATATCTCTCCCATATACTTGGGGTACACCTTCCCACAACTAAACACAGGGTCAGTAGGAAGAGAGGGCAGAGAGATGTTTGCCAAGAGAATAGGCTGATCCCAGAAACCTCTGGCACTGCAGGGTTGTGATAGCCCTTTCCTGGTGTCTGGCTGGGCAAGTGGCTCAGCTGTGCTTTCTGAACCTTCCTGCAATTCAGTTTCCTCCTTGACTCACAGAAGTTTCATTCTTCAGAGTCCCCACTTAAAGAGTAGGTTTGGATTTTTAAAGGGCCCCTAGTCCAGGGCTGTGACCAACCCATGACCGGCCAATGACTAGCTGCCTTAGAGTTCTATCTGTTTTGATCAGAGAACATCTTGGCACGTTGTAAAGGACACGAAGTATAGGCCTTTCTTTGTACTTTGAAATCTTAAGACTTCATTGCCTCAGTTACCATTTCATTATCTGAACTGTAGGAAATCAATTGTTCAGTATTTTTTATTTAAAGGGAAGCTCAGTGTACAGAGTACTTGGTCCTGGAGTCAAGAGGATTAGAGTTCAAAATTTAACTGTGTGACCTTAGGCAAGTCACTTAATCCTGTTTGCCTCAGTCTCCTCATCTGTAAAATAACCTAGCGGAAGAAGTGGTAAACCACTCCAGTATCTTTGCCAATAAAACCCAAATGAGTCACAGAGTCAAATAGAGCTAATCAACTAAACTAGGACAACAGAAAAATCTAATTAATTTCCCCTAACTCCCTATCCTTGTTACTTAGCAAACTTTGTATTTTCCAGTATAGCTTCATCCCTTAACTTCTATTCTAAACATAACCCCTCAGGTGCTTTACTCTTAATTTCTTAAAGATTTGTTATTTGTCTTTCCCCCATCCTTTTTATTTTGCTCATTAACATGATTTCCTTCCCTTAGTACTTGAAACAAATGTGTAAATAAGCAAAAGCCTTCTCCAGTAGTCTAAATGTTATCCCTATTCCTAATGCCATCTGGGTCATAGCCATTTCTTTTTGCATCATTAATTCCTCATTCCTTTTTACTTTTGCTTTTTAGTGCCCTCCCTAAACATGCCCCACATCTTACTGGCATTTCATTTGTATTCTCTGAAGATATGATGATGATTTCCTAGGATGATTGCCCCTTTTGAGTATTTTTCATGGCTGCTCACTCCAGGAGGTCCTACCGCCTTAACTACTGCTGTTGCCTCCTCCTCCTCGAATCTTTCTCTTTCTAATTCAATTGTTTCCACATGAATCCACATTCCTACACCTCCTTCCTTAAGTGTCCCTGTTTCCCCCATCTTTCTGTACCTCACCATCCCAAAGCACTTAGGATATATTTGTAGAAGAAAGAAGAAATTACTTTTATGTAGTGGTTTGAGAGGCAGAAGACAGCAGACTACTAGCCTTGAAGCCAAAAAGACCTGTGTTCAAGTGCTGTTTCTCACATGTATTGGCTGTATGACACATGTGCAAACCCTTTACCCACTCAGTGTCCCAGGAAACTGGTAGAAATAAGTCATCAGTCTCCTTTGATGAAGGGAGTTTCTCCTTTTTTTCCTAAATCCTTTCTGTCTTAGAAAGAACTCTAAGACAGACCAGCCAGGGCTAGGTAAATGGAGTTAAGTTACTTAACCAGGGTCACATAGGTAAGGAGTGTCTGAGATGAGATTTGAACCCAGGTCTTCCTGACTCCAGGCCTGGCACTCTATCCATTGTGCCACCCAGCTGCCTCAGGTGAAAAGAGCTTCTTTACCAAAAGTTTACTGGTGAAATCACAGGCATATATCCACATGTGTGTGCATACATATATGTGCAAAGCTAGCTAGCTAGCTGGTACCATGGACAGAGCCCTAGACCTTGGGGTCTGGAAGATCTCAATTAAAATCTAGACTTAGACACGTTGTGTGATCCACAGCAAGACATTTAACCTTTCTCTGCCCCAGCTTCCTCAACCTTAAAATGGGCTGTTGTGAAGATAAAATGAGAGAACATTTATAAAATATTCTGCAAACCTTAAAGAACTACATAAGTTCTACATCCTATTTCTAGGGCAGTTATAGATGGCACAGTAAATAGAGTGAGTGTTAGGTTTGAAGTTAGAAAGACCTGAATTCAGATTCTGCCCCAGATACTTACTAGCTGTGGGACCTTAGGGAAGTCACTTAATCCCAATTTGCCTCAGTTTCCTCATTTGAATGGAAAATGGGATTAATAATGGGACCTAACTCTCAGAGTGGTGAGGGCAAAATGAGATAGTATTTGAAAATACTTTGTAAGCATTAAAGCCCTATATAAATGCTAGATGTTCTTTTAAAATACATTTATACCTACATATATAAGTATATATGGATATGGAAAAAGAAGCATGCATAATGTTCTTTATGCTTATTGATATGTTGCTTTAAAGTTTGCAATGGTCTTTACATGCACTATCTCTTTTGAGCCCTACAACAACCCTGTGAGGTAAGTGCTACAGGCATGATTATTCCCATTTTACAGTTGAAGAAACTGAGTTTCAAAATGTTTAAGTGACTTATTGTTCATGATCATACAACTAATAAGTTTCAGAGGCAGGATTAGAGTTTAGAGCTCTCTCAAGGCCAAACAGTGTTATTTCCATGCATCACTCTATTTCAAGGAAGAAATGCTGTCTCTCATAAAATGTAAACTATCAGATTCTGTTTAATTCACTGTTCTAGCACCTGGCATACTCCAACACCTAGAAAAGAGAGTCAGTAAGTGTTGGGCTATTCTGGCTTGTCCTTTTCTTCCTTGTCCCAATTGCCAATCTAAGACATTGCTGAAATAGTAATGTGATAGGATTATGATAGGATATAGAGCTGGAAGAGACCTTAAACATTAGTTCATAAGACTAAATTAAATCCTTAATGCAGATCTGGAAGGAGCCTTGGAAGCCATCATTTTATAGATATGGAAAATTAAATCCAAAAAAATGAAGTGAATTGCTAAGTCGTGAAGCTAATTAGTAGCAGAGGTAGGATCTGAACCAAGGCTTTCCTTCTTCTTGCCTCACATACTGACCCTTTCTTTTACAGATAAGGAAATGAAAGCCCAGAGATGTTTAGTTACTTGTCAGAAGTCACAAAGGTAATGAGGAGCAGGGCCAGGATTTTTATTCAGGGCTTAAGATTCCTTTCCATGCTACCTCTGTTGAATTTTCAGTTGGGGGCCAGTAATTTCCTTAGCTAGGGTTCCTGAGTGGGAGGTTAATTCAAGGCATCCAAGCCCCTGGGGACTGATAAGCTCACCCACAACTAGAAAATGAATAAAATGCAGGCAAACAAAATCCTCCCTATTTCCCAGAAGTAGGAGGTTGTCTTGGCAAGATTCCAGAAACAACCATTTGTCATTTTGCTGTTGAGGGTTGCAATTCATTTATTTTTCAATCTTTTCTTATTGTTACACTTGAAGGGCCCCAGATGAGACATGGAGTTACTGACAACTCTCTCTAATTAGAGCTCCTGCAGGGCCACCTGTTCAGGACCGCCATATTCCTTTTAGCCACCAATAAATTCCTCTTTCATCAAAGGAGAATAATTCAAAACTGAGATGCTCATTCTCCAAGGATCTTGAAGCCTTTTGTTGCCATATTTCTCCTTGCTGACCTGACCCAGTATTTGTTCTCCCATTCAGCACAATGCCCCAGGCTGTCTTATCCTACCCTCTCCTCACCTCATGGCCCAGTGATTTTAGAACTCCAATTCACTTCATCAACCCAGGAAAGCTATAATTGATAATTTGTCATCAGGGCAGATGGAGAGTATATTGCAATCATAAGAAACAAAGCATAATCTTTCCCAAGGGAGTTAAACATGATACCAGCTGTGGGAAACATGACAATTTGAGGAGTAGTTTTCTTAGTCATCACTCTTGGAGACAACCTATTCCCTTTTCCCTCCCCTCTGCTAATAAAACATAGACCTGCCTCTCAGGGAGTACTTTTGGAAGGAGACTATGGAGTGCTGAAACGGGACTCCTCTCCCCATCTGCCAGATGGAACACTGGACGAGATGCGGAGATGAAGCTGGCAAAGAAATGGGGAGCAGGATGGCAAACTAGGTTCGGAGGGGACTGGGAATTTGAGATCAAGCCTTTTGTGACAGCTAGATGAAAGAGCAGCCTGGGCTGAAGGTTGGGGTAGAGGAATTAAGCTTAATAACAGGTTCTTCATTTGATTCCACCTCTCAGAGCCCCTTCTGTGGGTCTCCTCTGAACTTGTGATTGTTTAATGTTTATGAAGAACAACAACCTTGGCATTCCAGGACAGGATAACCCATGCATTCTTATCCTAACCAGTAATATTTATTAGATAAGGTAAGCAGAAAGAATGAATAGTACCTATGTTCAAACATTGTTCTAAGGTCTTTTACAAATATTATCTCATTTCATCTTCACAACAGCCCCTACTATATGGATGCTGTCCTTATCCCCATTTTGAAGTAGAGAAAACAGAGGCAGACAGAGATTAAGGAACTAGCCCAAGGACACCCAGCTAGTATCTGAGGCCAATTGGTCTTCCTGACTCTAGGCTCAACTATCTACCCACTGTTCCATCAGCTGCCTCAGTATACTGGACAGGACAACAAAAATAACCTTCTTTCTTTGGGATATATCTCAAGAGTCTCCAAAAGTCTACACTCTCCAACAGCAGTTCAATTTGTTTGGCTTCAAACCAATTTATACTCTTACAAGTGTTTGAGGCTTCTATCAAGAGCTTTCTCTTCTGTGAATTCTATCTATCAATATTTGCCATATTGGAAATTGGGAGGTCTTAGAATTAGAAAAATAGTTTTGACCTCATGGACCCACAGGAGTCTACAGACCACACTTAGAGAGATGCTGCTCTAGAGAAGTCTGAACGGTGTTCCACTGAAGCCTCAGAAGCATAGACAGAAAGCCAGAGGTAGGCACAGTTTTTTGTCGGGACCCAGAAAAAATACAAATGTGTACCTGGGAGGGATCCTTCAGCCCTCTTTTATATCATTAGCACAAAGTATATTAGACTAATCTGTTGACCCTTGGACTGAGTTAGAGTAAGATATAGGAGGAGTCGGTTTCAGTGGGGGATTGAGAGAGATAGAGGCATTGCTGTCGTCCAGTTGTTTCAGTCTTTGCTGACTCTTTGTGACTCCACTTGGGGTTTTCTTGGCACAGATCCAGAGTGGTTTGCCATTTCCTTCTCCAGCTCATTTTACTGATGAGGAAACTGAGGTAAGCAGAGTTAAGTGATTTGTCGAAGGTCTTGCAGCTAGTCAGTGTCAGGCCAGATTTGAACTTGAGAATATGAGTCTTCCAGACTCAAGACCCAGCACTTTATCCACCGAGCCACCTAGCTACCCCTTGGGAAATAGAGAGGTACAAGTTGGGGGCAGGAAGGAAGAAGCATTGTAGTAAAGAAGCCTAGGGTGACGGTGGGATTAAAAACATATTGCACTGTCCAGGGACCAGTTCACCCTCAGGCTGCCCTTCTGGACCCTCTATTATTGCTTTTCCTCTCTGACTCTCTGCTTCTTTGTCTATGAAATGAGGGGGTTGGACTGAAAGGCTTGTCAAAACTTCTTTCCAGTTGTCGGTCTATAATCCTATTCAACACAGCACTCTAGACAGGCATGACAGAGACGTTTTTGTCCAGGGCCAGATGAGACAGTGGATAATACAAGATGCACCTGATTGGGGAATCTCCCTGGAGTCCTTGGCCTTCTTTCTCCTGCTCTGACCCAGAAAATGACCTCTCTCATTCCCTAGTGGCTTTGGGCTAAAACCATGCAGACAGCCTTCAGGCCTGTCTTCCAGAAGGTGACAAACAAAGGGGGCTTCTCCTTAAGCCCCTGAAGAACTGCATCCGTAGCACTGTAGTCACAGAGCGGATGAAGCTGCTCCCTGGGAGGGAAGCCAGGCCATTTCTGTCTGAAAGGACAATATGTCCTTGTTAAAGCCAAGCCTTAAACTGGATCCACCAGAAACCCTCTTTCTTCCAAGGGCTAAATGCTAGAAAAATCTAACGGTGGGAAATCTCTCACCCCCCTGGCTAAAACTCTCACCTTCTGTTCAGACCAGCTTCTAGGCTAAAGCAGCTGAATGAAAACCAGGAATTCATTTGCCAGCCTTTGCTGCAGGGAGGGGTCCAAAGAGGCTCCCATGCATGACTACTCTTAATTTGAGCTCTGATGGGAATCGAGGAGGAAAGGATTAAGACAACCTGGAATTCCTGTAGGTGGTGCAACCTTGGTTTTGCAGCCTATTGGTTGATTTGATCTTATTTCCAAAACTGCTGAGGTGCAGTTTCTAACTAGACAGTGGTCTGAGAGATCCAAGCTATTAAGACTCGCTAGCATTCACATGGCACTAGAAGGTTGGCAAAGGGTTTTACATGCATTGTGCTATTGATCTTCATGACAACCTTGTGACCTAGGTATTGTCACTGTTTCCCTCTTACAGATGAGGAAACTAAGCCTGAGAGAGGTCAAGTATCTAGTCAAGGGTCACAGAGCTTATAATTGTGACTGAGGCAGGATTCAAACTCACGCTTTCCCAACACAGGTCCACCAGCCCTCACAGCTAGCTTTATTAAGAAACTTGGTGGACAGCTGGGTGGCTCAGTGGATTGAGAGAGCCAGACCTAGAGACAGAAGGTCCTAGGTTCAAATCTGGCCTCAGATACTTCCTAGCTGTGTGACCCTGGGCAAGTCATTTGACCCCTCCCCCCCATTGCCTAGCCCTTTCCATTCATTATTCTGTCTTAGAACCAATATACAGTACTAATTCTAAGACTGAAGTAAGGGTTTAAAAAACACACACACCAGTCACACAGCCAGTATATGTCAGAGGTGGAATTTGAACCCCAATATTCCTGACATCAAGCCTCTCAAATTGACTTAGAGGGGGGGAAATTTGGAAGTATTCAGAAAAACTCAGTGTGCATTTTTGTTCCATCAAGGCAGTGTGGTTGTCACTGGAAGAGTGCTGGGTTCAAGTCTCACAACTCATGAAGCAGTGTCACCTTAGCCATTTAACTCTATCCATGTGTCAGTTTACTTATCTGTAAAATTGGAATGCCCATTGTCTCCCAGGAGTATTAAGAGGGACCAGAGACTCAAAGTGCTCTGAAAGCAAAAAGTCTTGAACAAATTTGAGTTAAAGAAAATCATGTATGTCCAACAAGCAAGCAGCTGCAGGTTGAAATATAGTGGAGTGTCAGAGAAACCATCAACACTTGTTTCTGGTTCATAGATAAAAGTGTGATAGGTGGGACAAGACCAGAGCAGCAAGGATGACTGGATTCCCTTACAGGAAAACACCACCTTTGCAATTCTGATTCTGATGACCAGTTGTGAGGTCCATTCTACTGAGAGGCAAAAGGAAATCATGTTTATTAAGCACTTCCTATGTGCCTAGCTCTGTGTGAAGAGCTTTACAAATATTCTCATTTGATCCTCACAACACCTGGTGAGGTGAATGCTATCATTATCATCCCCATTTTACAGTTGAGTGAACTGAGGCAGAGGTTAAGTGACTTGCCCAGGGTCACACAGTAAGTTTGTGGTATTGAATTCAAACTCAGGTCTTCCTATCTCCTGGCCATCAAGAGGAGCCTTTGATACATTTCCTTCTGCCCCCTTACCTGTGGTAAAACAAACAGCAGTTTGACTCTTCCCATCAAGGCAGCTGTTTGTGGACCTTTTCATTTCCCTCCATTGAATTATGGACAGAGAAAAGAGCCCCTTGCCCTCATGGACTCAATTTCTCTGCCTCTCGGTGACAGTGAGTGCACACCCCTTCTGTGAAGAGGAGGGTTTGCTTGAAACCCAGGAAGCTCTATGGGAAACAATGTTATCATCTCTTCCTGGGGAATAATTTTAGCAACAAACAAAAAGGCAGCCCTATACATAATTCCGTTATAGGCTAAGTATTCTTTGCCAGGCTTAGCAAGAAAAATTCTTCATATCTTCCCCACTTACTAGAGGGATGTTGACATTTTTGAGAGCCAGCCAGCTATTCATTTTTATTCCCATTAACACTGACAACAACCAACATTATCCTCAGTTTAAGCTATTCACCCTACCTATGCGCTCCTTTCCCAGAACAAACATTATCTTCCCATTAGAGCAGTTGTATTTCCACTTTTACCATTCTGAGGTGGTAAGTGATTTGATTTCTCCTGGAAAAAATGAGCCAAGTCATCAAGTCTATTTTTAAAGCATCCTATTGTGGTACAGGAAGTCGAGCTTCCATATATGTCCATCTCTGGGGACTAGTATTCTTTGAAGAGTCAGGAAGAACTGATAACAGCCAGTGATGGGTTGGTTTGACTGTATCTGTCTGTGACAGAATATGGTGGCTGGAGAGGCAACTGGTCCATTACCTCGGATATAAGTGCCTGGTCCTGGAATGGAATACATGCTATTGTTTGAAACTAGTTTTAAAAAACAGACAATTAAGAGAGCATGGAGCCCAGCACACAGGAAATGCTTAATAATTGTGTTATCTATTTCTGTCCAAATTAGAATTTGCTGCTTATTAAGAATATGGAGATCATTTCTATGGCATGAGAACTTTGGTTCTACTTTAAATCTTATTTTGTCAGTATTTTTAACTCTTACCTTCCATCTTAGAATCAATACTGTGTATTAGTTGCAAGGCAGAAGAAGGGTAAAGGCTAGGCAATGGGGGTTAAGTGACTTTCCCAGGGTCACACAGCTAGGAAGTGGATGAGGACAGATTTGAATCAGGGACCTCCTATCTCTAGGCCTGGCTCTCAATTCATTGAGCCATCTAGATGGCCCCATTATTAGTGTTTTGTAGTTTATTAGTGTTTATAAGAAGCAGAGGACAACCAGAAAACTTTTTTGCAGGTATTAGGTGATGGTCCAGCAAACCAAGTCTCTGTGTGGCCTTCATTCTCTTGTCACCTTCTCTATACCTTGTTGGGTAGCTCAGCCATTCCTAGGGCTTTAGTCATCTCCTGCATGAAGATAACTCCCAGGCCTTTATCCCTTAACACATTCTTCTGATCTCCAGACCCCATATCTCCAACTGTCTACAGAAAGCCTCCATCTGAGTTTATCCTCAGTTTAACACATCAAAAACTAAACTCAAAATTTGCCCTTCCTGTCCTTCCCTATCTCAGTGGAGACTACCACCATCTTTGGAGTCATCTAAGCTGGAAAATGTCTTTGACTTCCCCCTCTCCTTCCCCCCATCCAATCAGTTGCCAAGTCCTATAGATTTTCTTTTCACAATATCTCTCCCCTTGGCCTTTCTCCCTCACTAATGATATTACTACTATAGAGCTTAGGTCCTCATCATCTTCTTAACTAGATGTTTGGAAAATCTTAGTCTTCCTGCTTCAAGTCTTTCCTTTCCCCAAATAGCTGCCAAAATAACTTTTTGAGGGCACAGGTCTGACTATGTCTTTTCCCTGCTTAGAGGCTTTCTGTGGCTCCCTATTGCTTCAAGAAAAAAAAAAAACAAACAAACACCTAACATTTGTGGCCTTCCACAATTTGGCTTCAACTCTCCTTCCCAGTCTTATTTAGCTCTACTTTTTTCACATACTATACTTTCCAACCAAGTTGAAACATGAACTGTTTTTTATTATATGCTGCTTTTCCTCCCTCCATCAATTTGGTTGTTTTTTTTTTTTAACACCATACTTACTTGTTACATTAAAGTTCCCAGGTAACACCCTTCCATCTTCTCCTTCCTACACTAGAGAAGGATTCATTTAACAAAAAAAGTGGGTGTCTATGTGTCTGTGTGTGTATAGATATATATAATTATGTCTTCCCTTTTTCTGTTTATCAGTTCTTTTTCTGGAGGTGGGCATTCAGAAGTTATTCTTCAAACAAAATTTCTGTTGCTGTATATATTGCACAGGTCTGGTTTAATTCTCTCCAGACTTCTGCTTGTTGAAATACTCTTTCTTTGAGGTTCTTTTGGATGACACCTCCTCCACGAAGCCTTTCTTGATCTTGTCAGCTAAAAGTGACATCTTTCCCTTGTATTTCTTATAGCAATTTATATAGACTACATCTCCCTTTGTTCTTATTACATTCTATCATCTATCACTCCTATTAATTTCTGCATGTATTTATTCCCTCCCTTAATCTCCCCACAAACATTCACAGACAGTATCTTCAGTGTCTTACACAGTGCCTTGAACATGGTGGATGCTTAAGAAATATTTGAAAGCAGAAATATTGAAATCAAAGGTCATTATCCTTTCTCCACATTAATTACAAATTAGATTCATAGTTAGCATTCTATAAAATCTCCCACAAGACCATGGCCTCAGGCCCCAAAAGACCATCCAGCCTTTTGGGTCAGTGTCAAGTATAATCAGAGGCCTCTGACACTCCACAAATCACCACGTTTCCACATGCAAGCTTTTAGGGGGCTTGGGTTGACTGCAAGATCATTATAAGACAAGTGTGAAAGGCTTTCCAAAATAAGACACAAACATATCAACTTTATGGATGACATCGATCTAGGAAGGATATATTTAATTCATTGAATGACCAAATCAGGTCCCAAAACCCTCAACAACCTGGTACAATGGACTAAATCTCACAAGATGAAATTTAATAAGAATAAATATTAAAACTTTTGAACTGAGGTTCAAAAATTCAACTGCCAAAGAGATAGGGAAATATGATTAAACAGCAGTTTACCTGGGGAAAAAGATAGCTAAAGCTTTAGTTTATTATGAGCTTATTATAAATCAGCAATGTAGTCTGCCACAGACAACCCCCAAATGGAATTAGATATTTAATGGCATTAATAGACTTAGAGTGTCTAGAACAATCTGCTACAGATGACTTCTTGACTTATTGGGAATGAATAAGTATATGGCATTAGTCTGCTATGGAGAGAACTTGAGAAAAACAAACCCATTATGAAGTCCTCACAATTGTTTTCTTATAGTATGGATGGTCTAGCATACATTGTTCATCTGGTTCCACTCTCTTCACTCTTCATCAATTCATTTAAGTCTTTTCATGTCTTTCTGAAAACTTCTGTTGCCTCATTTCTTACAATACAATTAGGGCTCCATCACATTTACAGACCACTGGTATTTGCAGATGAGGATACTGTATTATTAGATTCATTTAACTGCTTTACTTTGTTACAAGAGACCTCTCCCAAGGTGGGAGTAATCTCTACATTTTTGTAATGTAAAAACACAACATATAAAAATGTTTTAAATTATGTTTGACCCAGACAAAGGATGAAGAAAAAGGAAAAACAAACAGGATTCAAGTTAAGGAACAACTGTTCCAAAGGAATATCACAAGAGGCTGGAGGTGTTGATTTAGCAGTTAACAAAAGGCAAGGGGACCCTTTGTTAATTTCTTGCTTAAGAGGACCCAAATGATAATATTAGCTCTCCAGAGTTGCTTACTACTAGAATTTTTGTTGATTAGAAAGGAAAATGTTAGTTTTCTTTTCCATGCCATTAAAGAAGTATTTCTCACTTTGCATCTATTTCTCAATCTCAAATCCTTTCTTCCATGATTGGCAGCGATGGGGAACCCTAGGTTAGAGAACCATTGAAATCTCTCTGATTTGAAGACTTCCCTGATGTTGCTGCATGTAGTAAGGCTGTCCAGTAGGAGCATAATGGAAAGGAAATATAGAAACCATCTACTATACCTCTCTCATTCTCATGAGGAAATTAAGACCCATCTAATGACTTGCCCAAGGTAACACAGAGAATAAGTTGTAGAACCAGGATTCTAATTCGGACCTCATGACTCTAAATTCAAGCACTCTAAATTCAGTGCCTTCTCCAACTGTGGGAATTGTTCCTTTCTTTAGACTTGAAACCCAGTGTGTATCACAGTACCCTGCACATGGTAGTCCCTTAGTAAATGCTTGCTAGTTAGTTAGTTGATTGGATGATTGATTATATAATATAATTCAACAGAAAAGAAGATTGTATTTATTAAGGGATTACATAGGCACTATGTAAGCACTTTACAAAATATCTCATTTGCAACTCATAATAATCCTGTGAGAGAGATGCTCTTATTATCCCCATTTTACAGATGAGGAAACTGAGGCTGTGATTAAGTTATATAACCAATGGCATACGTTTAGTAAGTACATGAGGCTGGATTTGAAGTTGGGTCTTCTGACCTTAGACCCAATCTCTTTCCACTGAGCCACCTAGCTGCTTCATAGAAGACATTTACTTTCTTTTTTTTAAACCCTTACCTATCTTAGAATCAATACTGTATATTGGTTCCAAGGCAGAAGAGCAATGAGGTCTAGATGATGGAGGTTAAGTGACTTGCCTCATGTCACACAGCTACAAAGTGGCTGAGGCCACAGTTGAACCCAGGTCCTTCTAACTCCAGGCCTGATGCTTTATCCATTCAGCCACCCATCTGCCCCTTGGGGCATTTACTTCCTATTGGAGAGTAGTGGTATGACACTCAGATAGAAATAATGCTACTAAACTATACATAAGGATCTCTGTTATTGACTGGGAAAACCACAAGTTATTATTCTCTATGTTGGATTATATTTTTATTTATTCGGTTAAATGTTTTCCAATCACATTTTATCTCAGGTAAATACTTGGGGAGTGTTGCAGCCTGCATGCTTGATATCTCTTATGTAAAGCTTCCCAATCTGACCCTTCCAACTTCAGATCTCATTGTAGATGAGTTTGTTATGCCATACTCCATATGTTTACTCCATCAAGCGCAAAATGTGGAAGGTTGCTGACTCCAATTTTTCATCCTAGATACCCAAACAATTTATAGCATGGGGAAACTCCACCTCGAAGGAAGCTGTAGGCTTCATTTCCTTCTTACACTGAATCAGCAGACATTATCACCTCTCAGGGTCTCAGCCCATGGGGTTTCTCTGAGGAGCTGTGTTTTTTCATGATACAGCTTACAGAATGTTTGAGAGCAACTGATCTCTCCACTAGGAATTTCGCTTGTGAAAGCTCTCCAAGACCTTTTAAACTGTATCTGAATGTGAGCCTACTGTGCATTCAAAGAAAGATAAGCCTCATCATTGTTTAATGAATCTGCTGGTTGTTCAGGGAGGTGTACTGTGCTGGTAGAACTCATTGCCCTGAATAATGTAGGCTAGAGAGTCACTCTCCTCTTAGGGAAATTGTTGTTACCTTTCTCTGACCTGGCTTCTTTTAAACACTGAGAAATATTTCAGCATAAACACAATTTACAGAAACACTAAAAACATTAATTTGGGCACATATGCACAGGTTCCAAGAAGAGCATACCATACTTTTCTGGAGGTCCTGGGTTGCCCTTGTCAGAATTGACTAATAATCTGGACAAATCTAAAATTCACTTAAGGTTCTTTAACTTTTTTTTTTTTTTGCATTGGGTTCATTTGAAAAGAAACCAAGCTTTCTTCCCTTTGCCAATTTTTTAAACCTCATTAATTTGAGGATAGAGGTTGTCAGTGAGCTGTCTTTGCTCCTACTGTTTCCTTTTTCAGGAATATCCCCTCACCCTCTCTATCTCCACTCCCTGGATGCCTGTCCATTATTTAAAGCCTTATTCAAATGCCACCTCCTCCAGGAAGCTTTTCCTGATTCCTGGCCTTCAAGGAAAAAAAGAAGTTCAAAATACTTTTCCCTATTAGATCTCACATCAAACTTTTCTTATGCTTTATATCTACTTATGTCTTATTCTTATTATAATTGCCTTCATGTGTGTTATATCCTTCGGTATACTCCAGACTATGTGAGGGCAAAGACTGGATCTTCTCCCAACCTTGTTTCCTTTCCAATACTAGCAATGATCTTCTCATAGTAGATATATTTAGTAAATGTGTTTGTACTCAGTTAAAATAAGGTTTGATCACAGATGGGAAGAGCATTAAATAGAAAGTAGTTTACAAACTTTAATAGCAATAATGTGAACCAGGGGAGCATGACTGATAGAGGGCAACCAGCACCATGGACAGCACAACCTGGGTCAAGTCCTACCTTTGATACCAGCAAGAGCCCTTTCAAGGCAACTCCAAGGCTCTAACTTCCACAAAAGTTGCAGAGCTATACTAGGGCAGGGAGTTTCCTCACCATCCGATCTCTTTAGTTGATTTTCTGACTTTATCATTCCTCTATATAATAAATACCAGAAGCTCCCTATTACCTGTAGGATCAAATATAAACTATCCTTTTTTTAGTTATTAATGGAGACTAGATAGAGAGTGGATACAGTGCCCCATCTAAAGTCAGGAAGTGTTTAAATCCAGCCTCAGACACTAACTAGCTGTGTGATCCTGGGCAAGTCACAACCCTTTTTTCCTTCTGTTTTCTCATCCATAAAATAAACTAAAGAAGGAAATGGCAAACTATTCCAGTATCTTCACCAAGAAAACCCCAAATAGGGTCACAAAGAGTTCTATATGTTACTCCCCCTCCTATTTTGTATAATTCATCCAAAGTGTCCCCTCTTTTTCTCATGGAAGAGACTTCATTCTTCAGCATCTTTGTACTGGGTGACCTCAGTACTTGGAATGCACTCCCTCTTCACCTTAGCCTCACAGAATCTCTTCTTTTAGGACACAGATCAAACCCCATATTTTATATGAAAACCTTTCCTGATTCCCTCCTTTGCTGTACTTATTTTGTATAATTATGAAGTATTTGTCTCATTAGCATGTGAGCTTCTTGGGTAAGAGGTATTTTATTCATTACATTTATATACCACAGCATTTAGTAAACAAAATATGTATTGGCACAGATATGGTGACCTAGAGAGCCATCTGACTGCCTAGGGATGGTCAAATGCATGTGGTCACAGCACTTTTAGCCCAAGTGTGGGTAGGGAGATCCAGGCTCAAAAAAATAATATAAGCATGTGATATGCAAATCAACCACATTTACTGAGTAGCTCCTCTGGGCACTGAACCCTGCGTAGGCACTGCTAGATGGTGAAGAAGATAGAGGAAGTAAGCTCAAATCCCACCTCAGACACTGAATAGTTGTGTGACTCTGATCAAGCCACTGAACTTTTCTCCACATCAGTTCCCTCTGCTTTAAAATGGGAATTAACAATGGCACATGTTAAACGCAGTGGAACTGCACATCAGATACAGGAGGGGACTGGAGAGGTGGGGAGGAAAAGAAAGGGAAAGAACATGAGTCTTGTAACCATGGGAAAATAGTCTAAGTCATCTAATTAAATAAAATTTTCAAAAAATAAAATAAAATGGGGTTTAAAATGACACCTACCTCCCAAGAGTATTGTTAGGGTCAAATCAGATAATATTAGGTAAAGTGTTTTGCCAACCTTTAGGTGCTACATAAATGCTAGCTGCTATTATTAAGAACAAGAAAGATGCAGACATAAAATATATTGACTTTTACATCAAAATGTTATAGGATTAGGAAGATGAAAGTCACAAGAACAATACAAAAATATCAGGTGGTCCTTTGTGTTGATAATAAGCTTCCTAGAAAGAGAATAGGGATAGGTGGCAAAATTGGTGTCAACATAATTTGCTGCTGCTGATATAGTAATGGGGAGATAGTTTCCTCTTTTCCTCACCACTCCCAAGGACAGGGGCAGGGACCAGGAAACAGCTCAATTGATGTAGTCCCAGAAAATAATGGGCAGATAACAAGATAATTAGTAGATTCAGTGTAAAGACAGCCCCAGTCCAGGGTATTCCATTATGAAATGTGATGGAAGACACCCTGACTTCAGGACTTCCAGAGCTGATAGGCTTACTACCTACCTTACTACTACAAAACTTACTACCAGGGGCCAACCTAAACTGTGGTGAGTCAATGGCCAACTGCCATCATTCACTCTGCCAAAGAGAATTCAGTCACATTTGATTAAGAGTGGCAGTACGTTTTGTAGTAAATTTCACATGACAGATTTTAAAGTAAGTTTTATTTAGATTGACTCTGGTATTAATACTTCATCACCTCTGTTATAGCCCCTTTAATTTTTGTGATTATATAGACTAGGTTTAGAGGCAAACCAGTCCTTTCCCTTCAATAATAAAGGCATTTATTTATTTTAAAACCCTTACCTTCTGTCTTAGAATCAGTACTGGGTATTGGTTCCAAGGCAGAACAGTAAGAGCTAAGCAATGGGGGTCAAGTGACTTGCCTGGGATCACAGGGCTAGGAAATGTCTGAGGTCACATTTGAACCCAGAACCTCCCACCTCTTGGCCTGGCTCTCAATCCACTGAGTCACCCAGCTGCCCCCAAGAACAGCATTTATTAATTCATCTCTACCATAGCACATGGAGACAGCATTTTGGTGCCAAGGAAAAGGAGGTTGCGGATCTCAACTTTATGACACTCCCTTGAAGGTGATGGCATCTAAAGTAGATCAAAATAACAAAATAATAAGAATTTACACTTGTATGGTAAATTCATGGTGTGCTTTTCTCAAAGAAATTTTTTTGACATAAGCAATGCAAATATTATTAAGCCTTTTAGAGATTAGAAAGCTGAGACCAAGAGAAAGAATAACTTGCCTAAGATAAGTGGCAAAGCCAAGACTCCAACCCAAATCTTCTGACTTTTAGACCAACGTCCTTTCTATGCCATCAGGTTGTTTTATTTGTGTAGAATCATTCGGGTAAGGTAGGAGAAGGAAAAGAAGAAATCACAAAGAAAATGAATATGACAGAATGTCATTCTAAAAATGTAAAGGAGGGGGGTGGGGAGAAGAGCAGAGTAAAGAGCTGGGAAGAAGCTGGACCAAAAAGTAAAACCTTGGTAACTAAGGAGGCTTTCTCTTTGCCATTAAATATTTCTTATCTAGTAGTTATAAACTCTTGGGTGAAGAATAGCAATCTCTTGCCAAGGCCAACATGATTTGTAAGATCTTTGCTAAGACTCTCTAATTGTCTTAGGAAACAATAAGTTAAACAGTGTTAAGAGACAGCTGTTATGTATTCATCACCACTACACCAGTGAAAGAGGGATGGAAGCAACAAGCACAGAACTTTTCATGGAAATGATGTCATGATTAGAATCCTATTCATGTTTGTCAAGAAAAGAGGGAAGAAACTGATGCAGAATGAAATAAACCGGAGCAGGAAAACAATATACACGATGACCCTCAAGGGTATAAACAGAAAGGACAACAAAGAATCTGGGAATCTTGTGTCATTAGAATGACCTACCTTAGCTCAGGAGAAGGTGTAAGAAAATTAACCTTCTTTTCTTTGCTAGATATGATGGAAGACTGCGGGTGTAGAATATTGCATGCATCAGACATGGGTGGTATGTGGGTGCATTCTGTTTTGTTGCATTTTTTCTGTTTTTTTTTTAGAAGAAGAAGCTTTGTTACAGAGGATAGCTTACTAGATGGGATGGGGGAAGGAGATAGTCTAAAATTTAGATGTTCAATTTTGTCTTCTTGAATTTTAAGTTCTAAGTTCACTTCTGTCTTCTCTGAGAACACAGTGGGAGAAGTAATCACCTTTTGTCTTAGAATTGATGATAAATACTGGTTCCAAGGTAGAAGAGTGGTAAGGGTAGGCAATTGAGGTTAAGCCACCTGCCCACCAAAAACACATCTAGGACATGTCTGAAGTCAAACTTGAATCCCAGGACCTCCTGTTGTTAGGCTGACTCTAGTCCACTGAGCCATCTACCTGCCCTAGAAATCACTTTTTAAAAGAAACCTTGGAAAGTAGCAGGACAATGAAAAAGAAGATAATAAAGATTGATAAAAAAAACAAAACAAAGGAATAAATTGAATAGCAACAATAAATATGTTTTATGTAGATGTTCCTAAGAGAAAATGATTCATACAAAGTGGTGTATTTAGAAGATGCTGATATATTGTAAGGCTTAACTTTGCCAAGGAGAACTAGGGCTACTGGGGCTTAACCAATATGAAGAAATTCAGGTAATGGGAAATATGTAAAATGTGAATATGTGTAAAATATGGGCTGTCCATGCAATTTTTTTAAACCCTTACCTTCTGTCTTGGAGTCAATACTGTGTATTGGTTCCAAAGCAGAATAGTGGTAAGGGCTAGGCAATGGGGGTTAAGTGACTTGCCCAAGGTCACATAGCCGGGAAGTGTCTGAGGTCAGATTTGAACCTAGCACCTCCCAACTCTAGGCCTGACTCTCAATCCACTGAGCCATCCAGCTGCCCCTGTCCGTGCAATTTTTAAAAGTTTCCTGGGGCCCTAAGATGTTCAGGGTGCCCAGAGTGACACAGGGGTGACCTTCTTGTCTGGCTCTTCATCCACAATCATAGACTGCTTCTCATAAAAGTGTTAATGAATTCCAGATGTCAGGGTCCTAAAATATTAAAATGAAGACCCAATGAAAATCTAAAAAGTAGAATTGTGAAAATATTGGGTGTAGAAGGAAAGAGACGGGACAGCTACATAGCTCAGTAGAGAGAGAGAGAGCCAGAGCTGGAGGCAGCAGATCCTGGGTTCAAATGTGGCCTCAGATATTTTCTAGCTGTGTGACCCTGGTAAAGTCTCTTCACCTCAACTGCCAAGTCCTTATTAATCTTCTGCCTTGGAAATGATACTTAAAATCAGTTCTAAGACAGAAGATGAGGGATTTTTAAAATAAAAATTAAAAAAACAAGGAAGATGTCTCATAACAAACAAAAGAAATTGGAGGGCAGGGAATGAGCCAGAGATAAGGAAGCAACCATGTTCAGAATTATTCTTTGTGTTTTGGTTTTGAATTATGTTGTTTTAAGAGAAAAAAAATAATTCAACTGAAAATGTGTTAGAACTGGCAATACAGCTAAATGTAAAATTGACCTTGAGCATATTTTGCATTTGTAAGAGTGTTTTCTTTGTGAGTCCCAAACCTTCCTCTCTACCCCCCTCCCTTTTCTTTTCTCCTCTTACCTTCTCTTTCTCCCTCTCCCTCCCCCTCCCCTTTTCTCTTTTTCTCTCTCATCTTCACAGAGTTGATTTGTTAGAAAGGAATTTCTGCTAGCTAAGAGTTGAAAACTAACACCAGGCACAACAACAATGGAAAGCCTTATTATTGTCATTATCTTCATTTGTAACCCTTTTCCTTTCACCCCAGGAGTGTTGTGATCAATTGAACAGGGATAAACAGAACACATATCTTAAGATGGTGGAGATGGCTTTGATATTGGAATAAATGAGATATGTGTGGGTTGTAGATTTGGCAAGGTGCATAGTTGCAGAATAAGGGATGACATCCAATATCCACATTGCCTCTGTCAGAGTGCAGGAAAATATCAGCACCCTGAAACCTGCCTTTCTTTTCAGTTGTGTACAGTATGGCGCATCCCCATCATTGGAGGGACAGAGGTCGGGGGTTGATACAGGCGCTAATTTAGTGTGTGTGTGGTTTTCCATGGTCTGGGGAAGGCAGTCGTACTGCCCATGGTTCATTACAGGTATCCCATTCTCTTTGCTTTTTATCATATGCTCTGTGCACCAACATAATGAAGAAAGGGGAGGTGCTTCCGACACGGAACAGCACTGAGAATATGTGTGTATCTGATTTCAAAAGCCTGATGATCATAGATCTGCCTGATGTACTTTTCATTTCAGTAACATTGGCCAAAAGCATGGCTACAGAGGATATTAACCTCGTGCCGCGTGTTCATGATGTCGTTCTGAGCGCTGATGCTTCAGGTATTGTAAATGGAGTTGATGCTTTGTGTTGCAAACTAAAGAGATAGAAGCCATCTTCTTACACTACTTTCCCACTGAGATCCATCTCACTTATCTAGAGGTCCTTTATCCAGACCATTTCAGTTCTCTCAAGAACCACCAGTAAGCAAAGGAGAGTGGGGAGTTTTTAAAACTGGTTCAGAGAACCAGACCTAATTCAGTTCACCCAGAGGACACAGTTTTCTAACATGGTTGGTTATCTCATTTCTTAGCTCAAATATTATTAGAAGGCATTAATTAGAAGGATAGAGCAGGATTGCTAGATGGCAGCATCCTGACTAAGAGATAACTGCTGACAGTCTCACAAAGAGGTGATAGAAAAACTATAAAAACACACACAAGAATGCATCTCCACTGATTCAACGTGGAGACTAAAATTCATATAAATCTGAGAAACTCTGAGAATATAGCTTTATGTCACAGCAGAGGTCAATCACTGACTTTATAATTATTGAGATTAAATTATCATTGGATCATGGATTTAGAGCTGAAAGGACCTTAGAAGCAAACCCATTCATTTCACAGATAAGGAAACTTAGGCACAAAGGGGTAAGATGACTTCCCCAGGATTATAAAGAGAGAATCAGGGGTAAGATGTGAATTCAAGTCTCCTCACTCTAAGTCCAGTGCCCTGATTCATTATATAGTACTACTTCTCCAGGTCTTGCTCTGTGATAATAACTTCTAATGTTCCATATCTTCTACTGAATAAAATAAAGAGGTAAATAATCCATTTCAAAGGTTTTCCATTAAAATTGGCTTAATAATTGGCACTTAAAAGCTTTAGTTATCTGGAAACTTCATCTTTGGGGAACTTCTCATTCCCACAGTGCTAGAAAATGTCTTTTTTTTTAATAAAGCCCATTACTTCATTAAATGAGTACTCAATGTGCCGTCTCACAATTACTGTCCAGGAAGATTGATGTGACTATCAACTACTCTTCAAATTGTTGGGGAAATCATCAAGATGGATAATACTGAAATCTGTAAATGGTTTTGTGTTTACCCAATCTTTCTTAAATTCTTTGGCAGAGCAAAAAACAAAACCAAAAACTAAGCAATAACTATTCTTCCAATCCAAGTTTTCTCCTTTGTGAGGATTTGGGCAGGGGGAGGGGTAAGCATGTTAAGTATAATTTATTAAACTAAAAGCAACTTATCTCCTAGAGGATTGGGACTCAACAAGAGGTTCAACAACAGCACTTAACATTTATTTCTCTCCATCCTCCAACCCTCACACACTTTCATGTAGAACTATTCTGTTCCCCGGGGCAATCTTTCCCCAGGTATTTTGGAAAGCCTGGCTCAATATAATTTTCTGTGATTCATCAAAGGGAGCTTTTATCACCTTACTAAAAGCATCACTTCACTTTTCCTCTTGATAGGTAATCTAAATTGTTTCTTTTAGGCAGTTTTATTTTATTGGTCTCAATTCTATGCCAGCTTTTGCTCACTCTCAGTTCTCCCTTTTCCCCTACTGACAGTCACATAATTCAGATTCTTCACTTAAATGATATTCTTTACCCAGCCTACAATGTAGGTGCTCAGATCTTTTTACTTTACTATATAAATGACTGTCTAGTCCTATAAATATTTGCTATTCTTCTCTAAATTTCCCCAGATATTTTTGTCAGAAGGAAACAAGTTTGACAACTATCTCAAATCTAACCTAAGGAAATCTGATTTTACTTCTGAGAATTCTCTTTTATAGAATTAATAGACCATTACAACCACAATTTTGCCAACTATCCTGTTTCTTGAAATAACAAGAACTGGGCATCTCATCTGAGGCCTTTGAAAGCTGAAATTCAATACTAGGATTTAAAGTAGGAAGAAATAATTGTAGTGCTCTCAATAAAACCTTTCCTTCCCATTACTGTCTCAAAGAAAATGGGAAGAGAAGTGAAGATAGGAAAAGGAGATACAAGGAGATTAAATAATAGTAACAACAATTATATAATTACTAGCATTTATATTGTGCTTCAACATTTGAAAAGTACATGAAATATGTTATCTCATTTGATCCTCACAAAATTAGGACATAGGGTTGTTTATTCAAATTAAGCAGATGAAGAAACTGAGGCAGACTTTTATTTGACTTGCCCAGGGTCACATAGCTAATAAATGAGAGACTGTATATTTGAATTCCAGTCTTCTTGATTTTAGGTCCAACATTCTATCCACTGTACCACCTTGCTATAAGAGTTATGGTCTGGAGTGAGTTGGTTTTATATTATATCATAATTTTAAAGATAAGAAGGACATTTGGGACCATCTAGTTCAGACTTCTTATTTTGCAATTGAGGACACTCAGCTCCAGAGAGCTGGTATAATCTTCCCTAGGTCACAGGTGGTTGTTGTCTTTAAGTGATGAACTCAAACTGAAAGCTCCAAAAGGAAACATCTTCAATTTCTCCATCCTTCTATCTTTATCCCCAAGTACTAATCATTGTAGTGACTGTACAATGTTTCATTTCATTTCTTTGCATTGTGTTGGCTGTTTCTTTTTCATCTCTATGATACAAGAGGGTCTCCCCTAACAACTTTAAAAAAAGCAAAGTGAAGGATTTGCCCTAAAAAAATTAAAGAGGGTTTTGGTTAAGGGGAGGGAAACAACTCATTTCAATAGGACAAAAAACATCAATCTGTTCATATGGTGGTGGATTGTTTTGTTTTTGGGGGGGTGTTTGTTTTTTGCAATTGAGAAATTTGTAGTTTCAATAAAACTAAAAATGCACCCCCGAGTACTGGTGGGATAATTCCCTAGGAAGATGCTGATTTTGCTTGGCTCCACAAGAGTGAGAACAGGCCCACTAACATCAGCTTTCAGTGTCCTCCCCCTCACCCCATTCTCTGTGGGTTGCTTCTCACCTGCCACAGAGTACACCAGCACTTTTCAAACAAGGTCAGCCCCACAGCTTGAAGGAATAGTCAACTGAGATTACTCTTAAAGAGAGCTGTTTGTGGTCCCTTCTGCTGCTTTTAAATTCTACTGTCATAGAGGAATACACAGAAATAAGCCAGCTGGAATAAAATTGAGTCCACAAAACCCATTATTAGAGGTAGGAGTTATTCATGAGGTCAACAGGCTTACTTGGAAGTGGAGGTGGGAAGACCAAAGAAAGAAATGTTGAGAACAACACATAAATCAAAAAACTGAGAGGAACTATGGAGCAACTCCCTTACCAAGGAACTCCCAAGGACTCCCTAGTGTTTGAGGCAGAGCACCAGCTAAGACTAAGCAATATTTTGTTATATAAAGATCTCCACTGGAATGACAGTTGTAATACTTATATGTAGTAAAGCAGCCTAAGTAAGAGGACAAAAAAATTCTGGCTGAAAAAGTACTACAAGAGAAATAAAGGGGCTTGGGTTCTAATTGTAATTATCAGGCCATGTTGGCCAATTCTCCTAATTCCTCTGGACCTCACCTTTCTTATCTCTAAAATGAAGAAGTTGGACTAAGTGATTTTTAAGATCTTCTTCAGCTTTAATAGTCTGCATTTTGTAACCTTCTCCCAAGTCTAGCTAATCTTCAAGAGTGATTTAATTCCCATGTAACCAGAGTTAGAAATGTATTCCTAAAAAATATGAGGAATTACATCAATACTTTGTTTTTATTGTTGTTGCCTCCTATCCTTTGGAAATCAAAATGATGTGCTTAAGGGGGAAAAAAGGATAGAAAGTGAAGCTTCATCAGAAGTCTAATTCTTATCAAGACAAATTAGATTTACTTTATCTTAAATATATGGTCTGCCTTCTCAGGCTTTTTAATATAATTCAAAAACCTGCCTTTCTTTGACTCAGCTATTCCCCTACTGGGGAGAATTGCCAGTCCCTAGAAAGTTTTCTACACTTTTCCCTACGTCTATTTCATTATGCTGATGATAGATGGGATTAATTTTTTCCCATTCTCTGTGGCATTTTAATTAACCCAGTACTTACTTTAAAAAAAAGCATTATGTCACAGTGATATTTTCATTAATCTCCAGAAAGTCCTTAGAAGATAAGCGATGAATAGAAAGAAAAAAAGGACTCCAGTAATGATGCTGGCCCTCCCAGGAGAATCACTTTCCAGTTCAAAAGAGGAAAGCAGGAGAAGTAGATAAGTATATACAGTTGGGTGTTAGGTCACCCTGGATAAATTTTTTGGGATAGATTATTTTCATCTCAGGATATCGATAATAGATATCGATCTGCTCTCCCTCAAGGGTGGCTGCTAAAAACTGAGAAGAGAAGGACTCCTTCATCCTATTTTGAGGGACTTGGGAGAAGGGTTGGCTGTTGTTGAGGGGTTTTAAAGCTTAGAAAAGATTGATTTATATGGCATATTATTATATATGGAACATAACCCTTAAACCACACAGCCAAAAGTAGGAGAGATAGATTTTACCATCCTAATCTCTTTTAGTCTTCTGTATCCACAGATTAATAGGTTTGAAAGAAACTTAAGAGATTATCCATTCCAATGTCTTCATTTTACAGATGAAAAGAAATGAATATCCAAAAAAGTATTCCCTTTCACGCCTTTCTACATGGCAGCTGAATAAACTTTTGTTCAATTGTGTCCAAGCCCAAACTGCTAGTCAGTAACAAAGATAAGAATTCAACTAAGTAGCTTAGTGCCTATTCCTACCATACCACACTGCTTCTATTACCTAAGGCAGGGAGATGGAGACACTGTAGTGCTGTTGCTACTCTCTGGAATCTATTTTTACAGTAGAATCAATAGGAGATTACTAAGTCATTATGATTTCTGGTATTTTCCTTTTTTATGATAGATGGTTCTGTCTCTTTAACAGTGTGCTACTTTTGCTGTGATGATGACTGCCGTGTATGAACATGAAATTATTCAAATGACAAGAATAACTTCATGGCTCTCTATGCCAAGGTGTGATGTGTTCTTTCCTCTCCCATTAAGCCCTCTTCCTTCATATTTCTACCTGTCACAGCATTGTTAAGTGGGACCTTCAATCATCATTATCTAGAAATATCAAGTCTTAACATCATAATAATAAAACCCTAAATTTGTTCATCAAAGCTTCTTCACCCTCTGATGACAGAGTTTTCTTCCTCGGGGATCAGAAAGAACTGCTAATGACAAGGAGACATCTTGATTTTTTCTGGCTACAGCATTAAGAAGAATGGTTTGATGACAACACAAAAGTGATCAGGAGAAAAGGACATTTTGTACTTTTCTCCACAATTATAGAACTTCTACCCATCCTCAAAAGAATTATCTCTTTTGGGTGTTTGCTTGTATTGCTGTCCATTATTGTCAATATTGTTCATTTGGGAAGCAACTGGGGCTAATGTACTTCCAGTAAGCCACAGCATGCTGTTTTCTGGGCAAGACTGATTTTTGACTAGGTGCAGTTCACACAGCCTACCCCTTGGCTTCATGGTTTGTAGAATACCTTTCATTTCAGAAGGAAAAAAAGGAGCGGATTTCAGCTGAGAGTTGTGCATACTACCTTGGTTTGTCTGCCCCAACTATTTCCAAGTAGGACATGTGGTAAGATAAGTGGAGAAGGTGGAAGATTCTTTGGACTGGACCTTAAGAATGGCTTTTATGCCCTTTGGGTCTAGTTTGCCATCTTGTGGGGATTTTATCATGTCCTCTGGATCAGGAACTGGTGTTTCTCACTGACTAAACCTACTGAGTCATAATGAGAATGCATCTTCATTAACACGACTGTATTTAAGCTCTGGAAATTCTGGCACAACAGAAAGAATGGCATGAGGCTCCCTGATTGAGAAGCAATCTGGTCTGAAGCTCTGATTAGGGATCAAGTGATGTGAGGGCAGTGCCTAACCAATGAAAGTATCTTCTTGGTTACTGTTTTTTTTTTTTTCCAATACTTGGCTTTGATAGTTCCTTCTTATAACTATCTGGTGCTCTTTTGTGTTCAGCATTAGTTCATGAGTTTTGAGTGTACTCCTTGAAGGCTCAGGTCAGTGCCAGGATCCCAAAGAAAGAGTGGGGTTGGAAGAGACATTGGGGAAAGGAGTATGAGTGGGTTAGGGTGAGTTCCATTTGTCCGTCCATGCTTCAGAGGCTGGTAAGTAAGCTACTAGCTTTAATACTTCAGAAAGGCTTATAGGTGCCAGGTGGTCAGTCAGTGAAGCTTGTCCTATGGGTTGATACTTGAGACTTCAGTGATTCTGAGATTCAAATGACTTAGATTCTTGGGGCATAGCTGGTTGAGTTCACACCTACTGATACTATTGGGCTAATCAGGATAAATGTGTTACCAACCACTCAAGATATCCTATCCCCTGGGCAGTACTAGAAACTCAGTACCAAAGCCTTTTCTGTTTAGCTCTCTCCTTTTCTGAACTCTGGGACTGACTATCCTTTTGTTTGAACTCATCTTTGTATCATGCATGAGCCTTCTTGATTTCAGCAGTTTAAATTCTCTTAATTCTGCATAATCTTTTTCTCCCATTCTGTCTAAACACTTTATCCCCTTTGATACACTAGGCATAGAGAGATGTTCTTCAGGCCATTTTACTTGCTCTATGCACAAACTCAGAAACTTGCACGCATTCATAATATTCAGAATTGGTGACCAGTTCAGGCAGGAGGACCTACCTAGCACATTCCCCTTCGTGTTACTGAAACAGATGCCTCTCTGTACAGATTCCTTGAGTATAAAGATGAACTACAGTTACTTATGTACTTTTCTCCTGAAAATTACCTAAGGAACCTTCTATCTATACTCTTTATTTCTAGATTATGGTTGCCCCTGGGAAGTTCTACTTCCACACCCTCTCCTGTTAACCTGCTATGGAGTGTGGAAATTAAAGAGGTACCAATTTTTTTTCACATAAAGCTCCAGACAGTCTCCCAAAAGCATCTCCTACCTCTCAAAGGTACTTAATCTAGACATAATCAAAACCTTTCTTGTTTCTGTCCCCAATCCACTGTTCATGAGTTGATGGTTAAGTTCTGGCTGTTCTTTGCCTCTTGGTTTATTGAATGGTTGCCTATGTGTTTGCCCAGATCATTAGGGTCCTGTTGTACTATTTTTGTTTAATTTTTGAGTTCTTGCTGTACTACCATGCACATGAAGAAGTCCTGTCTGAATTGTAAAAGTATTTTTAATTAAGATTTATTATTTTCTAATACACACAGTTAGACTCCTTCCTTTCAAAATACAAATAAACTGAAATCTCCACTTATCCTCATACATACAAAAAAATCCTTCAACCCTGTTACCCCTTGGATAACCAGTCTCTCTCTTTCCTTCCTTTCACTGTCAAATCTCTGACTCTTATCAGTTTTTTCTTTGGAAGTGGACAGTATTTTTCATCATGAGTCTTTAAGAATTGTCTAGGATCTTTGGGTTGCTAAGAATAGCTTTCACTCACAGCTGATCATTCTACAATATTACTATTACTGTGAACAATGTTCTACCGGTTCTGCTCACTTCACTTTCCATTAGTTCATATAAGTCTAATCAGGTTTTTTTTTTAAATCATCCTGCTTAATGTTCCTTATAGCACACAAGCATTCCATCACAGTCATATACCTAAGCTTGTTCAGCCATTCCTCTATTGACGTGGGCATCCCCTCAATTTCCAATTCTTTGCCAGCACAAAAAGGACTGCCATAAATATTTTTGTACATGTAGCTCTTTTATATTAAAAAAAAATCTCTCTGGGATCTAGACTTAGTAGTGGTATTTCTGGGTGAATAGGTATATACAGTAATGCCCTTTGGGCATTAAATTGTTCTGCAGAATGATTGGGCTTGTTCACAACTCCACCTACAGTGTATTAGTGTCCCAATTCTCCATAGCCCATCTAATATTTGTTATTTTCCTTTTCTGTCATATTAATCAAGCTGATTCATGTGACATGTACCCAATTTGTTTTAATTTTCAGTCCTCTAATCAGTAGTGATTTCTAGCATTTTTCACATGACCTTCACACATAGCTTCAATTTCTTTGTTTGAAAACTACCTATTCATATCCTTTGACCATTTATAAATTGGGGAATGACTTGTATTCTTATAAATTTTATTTAGTTCTCTATACATTTGAGAAATGAGGCCTTTATAAGAGAAACTTGCTGTAAAATTTTTCTTCACAATTATGATTACCAATTGTATGTTTCTGTCCATTCTATTTCCTCCTCCTCTCCTTTGTCCTCCATCTCTCTCCTTTCACCCTATCCTTCTTCAAGTGTTTTGCTTCTGACCACCGCTGCTGCCTCCAAGCCTCTCTCTCTTCTATTAGCCCCCCCTCCTGCTTTATTACTTCTATGTTAATGATTTTCCATCTGTTCTCCCAAGCTCCAGACCTGCCCTTCCAGCTGCCTCCTGAACACCTTCACCTAACTAATCCATCAGATCCTAAAACTCAACAATGCCAATTCAATAAGGATAAATATTTATTTATTAAAGTATATACTCTATGGAAGGTACTGTGCTCTATGCTATCTATGGAAAAACAAAAATAAAACAACCCCTGCCTATCAAAAATGAATTCATTATCCTGCCCCTCCCCACACTTCACAAGCCTACCCTTTTCTCCTCCTGACTTAATTCCTCTTTCTGTTCATTTGTCACTGTTCTCTTAGTCATCTAGATTAAGAACCATCTTTGTCTCCTCTGTCATTATCACCCCTCACTTCTAATCAATCGCTGTCTTCTCTGTTCTATTTCGGAAATGTCTTTTTCATTTCCTCTTCTTTCTATTCTCACTTTGCCGCCTTGGTTCAGGCTTTCACTGCTTTTTACTTGAACTATCCCAATAGAACCTTCTGCCTAGCCTTCTCATCTTCAGTATCTTTCCTTCAGCCTTTATTGAATACTCCTGCCACTTTAATCTTCGTAGAACATGGTTTTGGCTGGCACTTTCCTATTCAGAAACATTTCAGTGCTGCTTCTTCACCTTTCCAGTGAAATTCAAAGATCTTAACTTCAAATTTATGATCTTCCATGAACTGTCTTCCACCTGGATTGCATAGATCTCCTGTCCATTCACACTGCCACAATTCCAGTTCAGGCCCTTAAAACTACTTGGTTACACTCTTGCACTAGCCTTATAACTGCTCTTGCTGCCTCTTCTCTCCCTGCTCCAAACTATCCTCACTCAGCTCCCAGCTTGATTTTTCTAAATTGTAGGGCTGACCTTGTCTTCCTTTACATCAAATAGAAACTCTTCTAGTTGGCCTTTAAAGCTCTCAGAAGCTGGCCTTCTCCTGCCTTGTCAGTCTTCTTAGACTTCACACTCCCTTACTTGCATACTCTGGTCTAACTACAGCACACTGACCTACTTATAGTTCCTCAAACACAATACTCTATCTCCTGACTCCCATGTCATTTTACTGGCTCACCTCCCAGGTCTCTGTCCCTTCAACTCTTAGTGTATCTGACTTTTTTCAAGACTAAGCTTCCCAGTTCACCATGTCACCTTCCCAGCTGCTAGTGCATTCTTTTCTGAAATTACCTTCTATCTACACCATGTGTATCTTGTATGAACCTGGTTGTTTACATGTGGTTTCACCTACTAGAAAGTAAACCGATTGAGAACAGGATCTGATTTTGGTTTTCTTCATATCCCCAGTGCTTAGCACAGTGCCTAGAACATAGTAAGTGTTACTAACTGTATACTTCTCTGCATCCTATTTCTCTCTGTCTCTGTCTATCTGTCAGTCTGTCAGTCTGTCTGTCTCCTCAAAAGTGTTTTGCTTCTGACTACCACCTCCCCCAGTATGTTGTGGGAAAACACACCAATGTTTGTAGTAGGGTCTGGCCCCAAGAATGGGAGGCTCAAAACTCCCTTCAATCCAGAAGTGTAAAAGAATTTTATTTATAGAGGAAGAGGTTTAGGGCAATTAAATTACCTAAGGGCTAAGGGAATAGCCCATGCTGTGGATTAGGGTTTGTATATTTATTGAGGGTCTCAGGGCTTGTCACCTATTCCAGGGAAATCTCTAGCTTTTCCCAGAATAGCCCACCCCTGGGCATTCTGGGGCATTCCAGACAAAACCCTAGAAAATGGGCATTGAGGAGTCGTTCCAAATCCAGATAGAGGTGTGCTTAGGGATCTGACATATCATAGGTGAATTTAAGGACACTATAAAGGGAATAAAGAGCATTCACAGGTTTGGGGGATTCCCATGGACTGCTAGAGCCCTTGGTATACATGTCCCATGTTTCCCCTGGATGGCCATTGCCCCACCTGCCATCATTTATCAGTATAGAAGATATCTCACTACCCTGCTGAGTATGTTGTCATCAAAGATGGGAACACAGGGAGGATGTAGTATAATAGAGGACCAATTTAGGTGATTAATAATGCCTAACAGTTTAGAACTAAGGTAAATACAAAATATAAATGATTAATAACACAGAACAGCACAAAGTTGGTATATAGAACAGAACTATACAAAATTATTTTGAGTGATTAACAATACAGATTTTGCAATTTATGCTTAACTAATATTAACTGGTGAGAAATACAAGATATCAGAGCATGAGGGTCTTGCTTCTATCATTGCCAACCTCCATCAAATCCTCCTCCCTTCTATCAGCCACCCTTTCCTGCTGCTTGATTACATTTACTGTTATAACTATTAATAAGTGTTTGTCCACTGACTAGATGACCTTGACTTTATCTGCATCTGCTTCTTTATTAGTGCTCCAATCTCTATACCATAGGTTAATTTGTTTTTGTGGCATGGACTTCTTTGGGCAGTCTAGTAAAGTCTATGGGGAAAATCTCAAAATAATGTTAAGTATATAAAATAAAATGCCCAAGAGTACAAAGGAAGCCAATTGTATTTAAATACAGTTTTTGAAAGATTTTTAAAAACAAGTCAGTGGGCACTCTAAAATTTATCTACAGACCCCCGTACATATGTGTGTACCTCCTCTGAGGTGTCAGTAGAGTCTAGGTTAAGAACTGCCTACTCCAGACTTCTTAGACAACTGTTATTGCCTCTTTTGTTGTTGTTCAGTGGTACCCAACTCTTCATGATCCTGTGGGAAATTTTCTTGGCAAAAATATTGGTGTGGCTTGTTATTTCCTTCTTTAGTTCACTTTACAGATAATGAAATTGAGGCAAACAGGGTGAAGTGACTTGTCTAGAAATAGTATCTGAGGCCAAATTTGAACTCACAAAGGAAGAGTCTTCCTGATTCTATCCACTGCATCACCTACTACTTCAATTGCCTCTAACATTCCATTGGTTCCTGGTGTTCTTCTCTTGTTCCCCCCTTCTGACTTTCTCCAGTCTCTGTCTGTTGATATCCTATTCCTATATTAATGCCTAGCCCAAATGCTGCTTCCTCTATGAACCCTTCTCAGATTCTTCTTGGCTGAAAAATGTGCTCTCCTCCTCCTCTGCACTCCATTGCATTTGTTAAATGCTTTAGTGTTCTACCCTTTGTCATAGTCATTTGTGCAAATGTCCTATTTCCCTAACTAGAGTGTATATTCCTGAGACCAGAGACTGGGTTTTGTTCATGGTAAATAGCCAATAGAATTTGCTAAGAGAATGAAGACATAAATATAGTAATTTAAAGTAGGATAGCATTATTGCAAAGTAGAGTTCCTTAAAGAGCCTGCTTTAATAATTAGGGAAGAATGATTTTTAATTAGCACATCAATTGTTTACATGCAAATTTAGGCTTTACAGACAAGGTTCTTTTAGGTAGAGTGAATCTTATTTATGCTATTCATTTGCAAATTAGGAAATTTTCCCCACCAGGATAATGTGTATTTAGAAGATAGATTTCATAGGATTTAGAGCTAAATGGAACCTTCTTGGCCAATTTTATCATTTTTACAGAAAAGATTCCTAGAGAGGCACAGTGACTTGTCCACAATCATATCATCAGTTAGTTGAATCCTAATGCTCCCCACCCCAAATATCTAATTAGTTATCATATCTTGTTATTTCCACCTCCACAATATCTCTCCTTATTTGTCTGCTTTTCTCTTTATTCAAATGGCCACCATCTTATTTCAGGCCTTCATCTCCTCTTACCTGGCCTGCTACAATAACCTTCTAATTGACACCCCACCTGCTTTGAGCCTCTCCATTCTCCAATCCATCCTCCACATTGTTCCTAAAGGAATTTTTCTTAAAGGTCAAGTCTAATTCTATCCCTTTCCTCCTCAACAAACTTCAATGACTTCCCACTGCCACTGTGATCAAATAGACGTTCCTTGGTTTAGCCTTTAAAAAAGCCCTTCACCACCTCACCCCAAACATCATTTCCAACCTTATTATGTGTTACTCTCCTTGCACACCATGGTCCAACCAAAGTGCCCTTCTGGTTCCTTGCATGAGAAACCTCATATCTGACCTCGAGGACTTTGTTCTCCACACCTAGAAGGCACTCACTCCTCATCTCTACATCTTAGAATTCAATGTTTTCCTTCAAAATTCTTCTCACTGGACCCCTACCTGAAGCCTCTTCTGATCCTCTATAGCTGCTAGTGGTATCCTCACCCAAAATTGACAGTGAATTCATTCACACACACTTTTTTATGCCATCTCCCCTGATAGAATATAAGCTCCTTTTTAAAAAATTGTATTTGTTTATTTATAAACATTTTTCCATGTTTCCATGATTCATTTTCTTTCCCTCCCCTTTTCCTTCCCCCCTCCCAGAGCCAAAGTGCAATTCCACTGGGTTGTACAAATGTTATCTTGTGGTATGTATTTCCATATTAGAATATGAGCTCTTTAAGTCAGGGACTACTTCATTTTTGCCTTTGTATTCTCAGTGTTTATAAGACATAATGCCTGACACATGGTAGGTGTTTGCTTGCTTGATTGGTACCAGAGTTAGATTTCAAATCCTTTCCTCCAACTTAGTATATAACAGAAAACTTAAGCCCAGCATCCATCTCAATTTTCCCAATTTCCCAAATCACTGCCCCAGTGAGATCCAAACTAATGGAGTTAGCCTTCCCTATCTATTACCTCCTAACAGTTTGCATATCTAATACTGTACTTCTTACCAAGAATGAGGAGAACTATAAAGACAGCAGGTTGGCCTGGCTGGGTAGTCAGCAGCAAAAAAGGCTGGCCTGTTAGCTGGCATATCCTCTACTTAAATGTGTATTTTACAAGAGAAAGAATAGAAGAGGCTTTGGTCAGCAAGTCAGCAAACAAAGAAATCTCCCTTTGTGTCTCCCTCTTGCCTGCTCAAATATGCACACAGCGTGACTTAGCAGATGGTGGTCACCAGAGGGGCTGCCCAGAGGACAGAAGGGATATTAGGAACTAACATGGAGCATTTGTATTTTTATTTGGTGTGTTCAGAAAGTACCTCAGCCCTAAGGAATCGCATCTTTTCTGCCTGTTCTATAAAATCTATAACTTCCCAGGTGAGACAGACAGAATGAATTATAAACAATTTTAAAAAGTGTGATCAAATCCCCTCATTAAGTCCCAGCTGGTGCCAGTCATTGCCATCCATGGACATATAGCCCAAATGGGTGGGTGCTTCTTTTGCTTCTCTTCTATCCCCAGTGCTTAACACAGTGTCTGGCACATAGTAAACACCAATAAACATTTATCAGGTTAGAATATTAAGTGTCAGAGGCCATATTTAAATCCAAATCTCTTCTGTCTCTTACCTCCTGAGCAGAGCAGTCCCCGTTTCAGATGGTAGAATGAACAATAGGTAGATTCCTTTGGAAGACTATAGCCAACACTTTTCCATACATTTATACAATTACACATACACTATCAAGTCCTGTGAGGTAGGTAGTAAAAATATATTTTTATTTTCATTTGTAGAAGTGGGAACTGAGGCTCTGAAAGATTAAATAAGTAGACTAAATAAGTGAGGACTGAAACCCAAGTCTTTTAAATCTAGTGGCTGAATGAATCCCAGAATGCATCCCCCTTATTCAGTGGTGTTCCAATATTCTCAACCATTTATGTTCTAGTGTGGGTAGGAGCAGTGACCTGTGATAGCAGTATTCATGGAATCATAGAATCCAAGTTGGAAGTAGTCTAGTTTATCCACCTTCAAGTATGAATCCCCTTTACAATGTTCCTGATGTGCTCTCATCTTGCCTCTGCTTGAAGACTTCCAGGATCTGGAAACAATCCATTTCCCAGACAGCCTTTTCTCCACTGGACAGCTCCAGTTATTAGAAGTCTGTCTGCAAATTAAGAACTGCCTGACTGGCCAATGTTAACTCTTTTACCTTTGGTGAACAAACCCAGCACCTTTCATTAATCTTCCTTCTGACATTCTAATTACTCATTTTAATATTTAAATATTTCCTAATCTTCAGTATTTGGTGGTTCCTGAGATAAGAAGTTGTGACCAAGTTTGAGTTATTCTCCTATCTCTCTTTTGCTTAAAACCCTAACCTTCCATCTTAGAATCAATACTACATATTGGTTTCAGGGCAGAAGAACAGAAAGGTCTGGGCAATGGGAGTTATGTGATTTGCCTAGACCCACACATTTAGGAAGGCTCTGAGACTAGATTTGAACCCAGAACCTCTGATCTCTGGGCCTGGCTCTCAATCCACTGAGTCTCTCAGCTGCCCCCTGTTCTCCTGTCTTTTATGCACTTCTGCATCTAGGACCCTACAAAGCTGGCCAACCTTTGAACCTAAAATACTAAATAAGTAGATGAGCCCATCAGGAAGCTTAGATCCATCAAGAGAATAGATATAAAAATTGGAACTGACCTTCTTCTATCAGAAAACTATTCCTAGAAATTCTCTAGCTTGCTCCCTTGGGACTCAGAGTGGCAAAATACTGGTTACACCTTGCCTCCAAAAGAGACTCTGTTTTATTATGTGATTCCTTCCACTGACATAAAATAGCATCAGAATTGAGGGGAGAGGGGTCATATTTTTAATTGCCATTTTTGTCATCAACTTTAAAACTTGTTAAATAAAATATATCTTCATGTGTTTAATTAAATGGAGTTGACAGGAAATGAAAAGCCCACATTATTTTGGGACACATTTAGGGAAAAAGTAGGGGAACAAGAGAAGGACAAGAAAAAATAAGTCAGCTGTTAGACACTCAGACTAAACCTACCTCTTTCTTCTTTTTTAGAACAAACATATTTATTGATTCACTTTTCCTTCTTACATTGTGGTATAACTTACTACACCATCTTTCCAGGCTTCTTATACCTTACACCTCTCCTCATCCACACACATTCTGAAATCCAGTGACACTTGTCTCCTTTTATTTCCTCAAACAGTGTGCTGTCTCCTGACATTTCCCCTGGCTGTCCCTCAGGTTTGGAATGCTCTTCCTCTTCATTACTGCCTGTTCTTTTCCTTCCTTCAAGTCTCAGCTACAATCTCACCTACTTAAAAAAAAAAAACAAAAAAAAAACAAAAAAAAAACAAAAAAACCTTTCTTGATCCTCCTTAAATCTGGTGCCTTCTATCTGTTGATTGTTTCCCATTTTCCCTGAATTCTGTAAATAGTTGTGTTTAAGTTTACCACCCCATTAGACTGTAAACTCCTTCAGAATAAGAACTCTATATCTTTATATCCTAAGGGTTTAACATAGTGCCTTCACATTAGAAACTTTTTTTAAATTTTAAACTCTTACATTATTCCTAGTATCAGCTCTAAGACAGAAAAGCAGCAAGGGCTAGGCAGTTGGCATTAAATGCCTTACCAGGATCATACAGCTGGAAAGAGTCTGAATTCAGATTTGAACCGGGGTCCTCCCAACTCCAGACCTGACACTGTCCACTGTGCTACCACGCATCATCTGCTCTTAATAAGTAGTTATTGATTGACTGACTCTTCCTGACTCCCAACAGAACCTCTCTTCTAACATGATAATTAATCATAAGTCAAACAGACCAAACAAAACATATATACCTTATTTCACAACTATCATTCCTCATTTTTCTCATAACAAGAGGACTTTCTTCAAAGTCAGCCCAATGAAGTGAAGATTGCCACTGTGTTTTCCAGAGTTCTGATAGCTTTCAATATTTTCTTTATATGATTTTGGTCATTCTTCAAGACCCAATTTAAATTCATTCTTCCATTTGATTTCCTATGGCACATATTGACTATAATACCCACTACTTATTTATCAAATACACAGTTTAGCATTTTTGGTTAACTTACAATGTATCTGCATCTTATCACTTTCAGTAGATTGTAATCTCTTTGAAGGAAGAGATTTTAATCTACTTTTTTGTATCTCTCATGACTTCTAGCACAGTTAGTGCTCAACAGATGGCAGTTTTTGGATTGATTAAGGACCTGGGAGGGGAAAGTTTATCATTTTTTTTAAATGGAGGAATTTGAATATCATTTCCACTTAAGTTTGTAAAGCTCTTCCAGAGTGCAATTCTCTCCATTAGAGAATTACATCTAAACTTGATTCCACCCTCCACCACCCCCAGTAACTAATAGGGTGCTCTTCACTCAAAAAAGACATGTAATAAAATAATATTGTCATTTTATTGGATTAAGTCAAAGTCCTTAGTCTTTATGTAGGTCAAGAGAGGAGGTGAATTATATGGACTTTTTGGTGGTGATCTATGTAATTTACTGATGTTATTTCTAACAGTTTCTGATTCAGATAAATGAGAATATTTATCCATTGTCTTGTGCCATTTTTGGAGGGATATGGAAAGCAATTATCAAATCTCTAAAATGAGAGTCTGATGAAAATAGCAGAATAGATTAACATGTCCACAGAGGTGAGAACAGAGCCAAGAACCTTCACTTAGTCCTTGGCCAGAGCTGCCTCTTAGCTTCTGCTTCTAAGTCCATTTCCTTGCTTGGCTTCCTATGTGGGTGAGTCATATTGACCTCTCTATGCCTTCTTTCCGTTCATTAAAAAAAAAAAAGGCAGTGATTTGCCACCAGATGATGTCTATAGAGTGCTTGGAACTTCTTGAATGGAAGGCTTTCTGAAAACACAAAGCATTGTTGTTATAATAAGCATACTTTTTGCATGATAATGAACTCTTCTTTCCCTTGTCCCTTCTGAAATAAATTTCCTGCTGAGGTAAGTAATGTGGGGTAGAATTTTGAGTACATTCAACTTCTATTTCCTTTTATGTATATCTGGCCTTGTAAATACAGTGAATAAATGCTATAATTATACCCCTCTTTGACAGCTCTGTAATTTAATTGTAATTCACTCAGAGCATCTTTTGAAGACAATGACATGCATTATGGGCACAGCTGTTCAAATCTCATCAACTAATCTGACAGGAATTGGTCTGCATCATAGCCCAATAATTAGGGAAATTTCAGTTTTATTTCAACCAAGAGTAAAGAGTGTACAATCCATACAGTACTTGTGTACCATTGTTCAGACTACATTTTTCTGACTATGTTTTAGATGTATTAAGACTTTTGGGAGAAGAAGAGAGTCTCATTGATCACTGGCTTTTTGGTGAATATATATATGTACATATAATTAAGTCAGTGTAGAATTGAACAGTCTGGAATTTAGCAGGAGGCCAAGTTCTAAAGAAGAGTTTCTGTAATGTACAAAAGCACCAATTTGTTAATCAAGAGTAAATCTTTGAGTTTTTTCCAGTACATTTTAAAATATATCTTCTGTTTAATACTACCTGGCATTCTCCTTGCTCCCCTCTCCTCACCCTCCATCCTCCTAGAAAGCTTGTAACAAAAGATTAAAAATAATAATAATAATGCTAAAGAAGAAAACAGAGCAAATCTATCAATGCATTAAATGTAAAGAAATATTTTCTTATCTCTTCCTTTAAAGACAGTTATGATTCTTTGTTATTTTACCATATTCATTTTGTTTTCTGATTGCTATTCTTTCTGTTCACTTTGTAGTCAATGTGTACTTTATTTTCTTGGCTCTACTTCATTTTGCATCAGTTCATGCAAACCTTTCCATACTTCTCTGTGTTCATCACATTGTTACAACATAATATATTCTATTATAATCACATACTGCAGCTAATTTAGCTATTCTACAATTGATGGGCTATTTTGTGTTCCTATTTTGTTTCCAGTACTTTTCTAACATAAAGAATGCCTCTAAAAGTATTTTGATGTATATGGAACCTTTGAATTTTTGGTCAGTGATCTCCTTGAGCTATAGATCTAAAATATTAGGTCAATGTATAGTGGCATTTTAACCATTTTATATAATTTCAAATTGCTTTCTAGAACAATGAGAGATCACTAATAGATGCATACTGACTTCATTTTCCAGTTTTCCTGGTATAAGATGAAACCTCAAGTTTGTTTCATTTGCATTTCTCTTATTATTAGGCATTTGACACAAATATTTGCTAATAATTTGAAATTCTTCTTTTGAGAAATATCCATATCTTTTGTTCACTTTGATATTGGGGAACTGCTTTTGTTTTTATATATTTCAGATAATTGACTAAATATTTTGGATACCAAACCTTTATCCAAGAACTTTGGTACAAATATCTTCCTAGATAATCTCTTCTCTTCTTATTCCAGATGCATTAATTTTATTTGTTCAAAGGCTTTCAACTTAATATGATCAAAAATATGTTTTATCATTTAAAATTTTTTAATTTTTAAAATTATTTCTCTCCTTTTGGATGAGAATTCCTTTTGTACCCCAAAGCTATAAACAATACATGACCGGCTTCTCTTCTAATTGTTTTATGGTATGATCATTAATATTCAGGGTATAAATCTATTTTGAATTTATTGTTGAATATTGTATAAGATGATGCTTTTGGTCTAGGTTTTACCAGATGGGCTAGCATTTGCTTGTCACTAACTTGGAACTGAGGAAAGACACCTTGAAAGAATTTAGGACTTTATCCATTGCCATATATACTAGTTGTTTTCCTGAATTCATTTGTTGGGTTAATTTTCTCTTGACAAACTTATAAAGAGATTTCATATTTAAGAAGATATTTGGAGGATCACAGGAAAGGTCTCATAAGAGCTATTTGTTTAATGGGGATACCAGACAGTGAATTTGGCATAAGAAAGTAATTATATCCACATATTGTCTCTAATAGTTATCCACATCATTGTAATAAAACCTGCTGAGCTTGATGATTCTTCCAGCATAAATGTGGCATATTATCTATGGGATGTTATAGAAAGAGTAATGGCAGTAGACAGCCTCCTGATAATCTTATTTTATATTTTATATCTTCTATATTTTATTCTTATAACAATGAGAATTTAAAGTAAATAGTATAACAGACACCCACTCACTCATCCCCTAGATGAAAATGAAAAACTAGGTATAGTATAATAAAAATATTATTTTAATATTTCACTTTTCAAAACATTTTATTTCTAACTTTACTAGTAAATTTTTCACAAGGTTCTAGACAATTGCAATTGTCTTCTTTATTTCTTTTCTTTTAAAAAAGAAATCATATTGACTTGACTTTTTTTACATCTTTTGCCATCTTGCAAACACTCCTCTTCCCCACCCCACCCCCCCAAAAAAATCCCTTATAACAAATAATCACAGTTGGGCAGAATAAATGAACATATTGACCATGTCTGAAAATGCACATCTCATTCTACACCACTAATAGGTAGGAGGTATGCTTTGCCATCTGTCCTCTGCAGTTACACTTGGTTACTGAATTGTCATAGTCTTGAATAGAAAACTCCCTAGAGTTTTAGTGTCCTGGAGCACAATTATTAGTGGAGTAGAAAATTGGAAAACTAACAATCTAATGTGGAGCTGAAGTGGTGGGAAAGTCAGATAGATTACTAAATTCGGTACAAGGGTTAGTTAGTAACAAATGTGATAAATGATGAAGTTTATGAGTTTGGTAAACAATTAAGAGATTAGGTAAGAGAATTAGTATAAATTATGGGAGGAAAAAGCAAATTAATATACTGTGTATGGATTGTAGTAGAACTAGTACTACTTGTAGAAGCAGCCAGGTGGCAGAATGAATAGAGTGCCAGGTCAGAAGTCAGGAAGACTCAGTCTCAGACTCTTTCTGGGCAAGTCACTTAATCCTTTTTGCCTCAGTTTCCTCATCTCTAAAATGAGCCAGAAAAGGAAATGGCAAGCCACTACAGTATCTTTGTCAAGAAAACCTCAATGGGGTCATGAAAACTTGGACATGACTGAGACAACTGAACAATAATAAAAAGTATTATTGGGAAGAGATATAAAATAGAAAACAGTAAATGTAAATATAGTAAAAAAATAGAAGTTGAAAACAGAAACTGACAGTATTTGAATATTTACAGTATTTGAGACACTAAATAAATATAAAAAACAAACTTCTAAGCCCTCCAGGGTTTTGACATGGTGGTGATACCACTCCAAATCCTCTTTTTCTCTATCTGAACCTGCTTTCTTTATCACTTGGTTGAATTATGATAATAGCTCATTCATCCCATTCCATCTACACAAAACCCTGTAAGGTAAATAGCTCTAGAATTATTATTCCTATTTTATAGAATAGAAAAGTGCAGGTCCAAGGTCAAGAATATAGTTATAATCAAGAATAGTCACTTTCCTCATAAGCACAAATTCACTTAAGAGGCTCACACTCCTCTGGCATTTTTGTAATCTTTTTATCACTTCAGTTTTACGGAGGGTTTGTTTTCTTTGGGGTGCTATTCATTCATTGATGTTAGGAACTTTGCCCTGATGGTAAGCATCTATAAGGAGATTCCACAAGGAGAGATTCAGTCTCTCTGTGTGCTTCAATAAAGCTTGTAGAGAACTAGACAGTTAGAGTTTTAGCTTTTAGGTAACTAAGAGTCCTTTAAACTAGTGGTTTCATTAAGTGTCATCCCTTTCTTAATAATCTCCAGTGACTCACTATCACCCTCAGGAGCAAATATAAATTCTATTTGGCATTTAAAAAGTTTTTCCACCTGGTCCCAGTTTAACTAACTAATCTTATTATACACATTACTCCTTTTCACAGTTTTATGTTCCTACTATGTGAAAGGTCCTAAGCTACTCTTGGGCCAATTGACTTAGTATTATAGGGAAAACAATGAGGACATACTAACCACAGTTTGACAGCTGAGGAGAAAGGAGAAAAGAACAAGAAGTTTAATATCATAGTAGTTTGAGGTCATTAAGAATAGGCACAAACAGTCCTACATGCCTCATTAGCTCCAATGGGCATCATTGTAGCAAAGTACAGTTAATTGGTTTCATATTGATGATCCTGAGTCATCAAAAGAAAGTTAAATTGTCTTTGGCTAACTACTAATAAGAGAGAAGAAATAGATGCTAAATATGAGAAATATTTCCACCAAAAATAATTTAAAAAAAATTTTTAAATGTTGGTATTTTTCAAAGGGATAAGCTTCATTTGTCTGGAAAAATCAACTAAGGGGAACATTTCATTTCCTGATCATGCCAGAAAAAACGAGGTTTTATTATAAATTTTATATTTGGAGGCTGCTTGATTGAGTGGTACAGAGACTGCTCATCTTCCATTATTGTCCACAAAATCCCCTCTAAATACAAGGACCAAAGAATCCTCATTGGGAAAGATTTCATTGAACCTGACAGAATCAAACTTCAACTGAGTCCATTACATTGAATTGCTTAATTGTTTCCAAGCCCAGTAACCTAGTTGCTTCATGATACCAAAGAAATATATGATGCATTTCCTTATCTTTAAGGTGCTTACAGTCTTTTTGGGAAGATGAGTTATGCACATGAAACCATACAAGATAGTTCTCCATGAAGAGCTGAATTGAGGTTATTATCTTAACTGAAGAGGAAAATATGTAATCTGTTGCTCTAGGAACCAGGGGCATATGGATGAGGTAGTACCAAAATGAAGAGGAGCATCGGAAGCCAATTTGAGAAGTCTCTATCTCTATCTTACTTTGAAATCAGTGACTATTTTTACTTTTGTCTTTCTATCCCTAACCCTTATCCCAATGCTTGAGACATTTGGTGCTTAATAAATACTTGTTCAATTGAATTGTATCTTGACAGACTAGGGCACCAATCTGAATCTAATATGAGGAAATAGAAAGTTAAATGTTTTTGAAGCCAAGTACAAGTACTAATGGGAGACATATGACTCAATAAGATTTCATATAAAATTGGGGATTTATGTGAACTACCAAACCAATATGAGACAACTGTGTGATTTGATAATCAGCAAAGTTAGTGCCATCTTAGGCTATGTTAAGAGAAGAATCCTGTCCTGACTAGGGCAGTATAATTCTGTTCTTTTCTGAGTAATATACCTCAAGAAGAAAAATGAAAAAGATAAAGAATGTCCAGAGATCAGTAAAATCACTGAAGGACCTGCCAATAGAGTACTGATTAAAGGAATGGGGCAGGAAGAAAACAAGCTCTGGAGTCAGAGAACCTAGCTTCAAATCCTGACCAGGGAAGTCACTTACTTCTCTGGACCTCATTTTCTTCACTTTTTAATTGAGGGAGTTAGATGAGAAGGCCTCTAAATTCTTTCCTAGCTATCTTATGAAATATATCAGAAGAGCAACAGAGTGTCATTGTAGGTTCTGAAAAATACTATGGTGGGAGGAGGGCTTCAAAGAGGCAGTTGGTTAGAAAAGGGATAAAATGATGCAGAGAAAAGATGAGATAATTTTAGTATTCAGAGCATTAAGCTATGAAGGTGTAGACTATACCATACATGTACTATCAGTTTTCATAGAATTTAAATACATGGAGATATGCTTAACACCCATGTTGTACTGAATAGAACAATCTTTTTTTGATGATTTGGAAGGTTCATCACAGGGTCATCATTAAACCCAAAAGTTATCAAACATTAATTGACTGTGAAAAAATTCTGGTTAACAGAGCTTTGTGGCTGTAGGATCCCAGATAAAGGGTGACTTACTGTATAATGAATTAGGGCATTTGAATACAGGCAATTAGCCATATTATGATACAATGAACTGAGGTCTGGAGAAGAGCTCACTTTTGCTTCTGTTTCTACTATGTGATTAATGTGCAAGTGTGTCTTTTTTCTCTTGAGAATTTAATTTCCTTATAATGATGGAAAGGACAACCAATAAAAGTGATTGACAGTGGAGTTTGGTACAAATATCAGTACTTTCGAGTGAAAAGGCATTTTGATACAAGAGAAAATCATTCTGCCTGTGCATTTGCCCCTGCACAGTAAATTTGCTGCTTATTACTTCCTCAAGTGTTTTATCTCTCCCTTGAAACTTGAAAACAGGCAGTTTCCCTCCCCGTTCTGGAGCCATCTGTTCACCACATTAATTGCTCTGGGCAGGAAGAAGTTTCTTTAACATGAGGTCCTCTTCCTGCCTTTGTTTCTAAGTCCATTACACTCCTCGGCTGCTTTATTGTTTAGCCTTCATAATACTCGTTACTGAGACTGAACAGTCTTTAAGCCAATGAAGAAATATTTGTCTGCGCCAGCCAAGGTGGAGGGTGGAGCATGAAGACTGAAGTAACCTTTAGTTCCCCTAATGAAATCTAAACGTTGTTTTACTGGAGACCAAAGAAAACAATAGAGGAACAGCAGGAGGAGAGGGGAGAAATCCCATTGGGATTTTTCCGGGTTTTAAGTCTGGTCCAATGCTGTTTTATACAATATATACACATGCACATGTATGAATAGATATTTGTGGGTCCAAACATGTTTTCAATGGTACAGAGCACACATGGTGTGGAAACTTCCTCCACCAACACAGATTGGTTCTGCTCTAAGCTCAGAATTGTAAGAATACAAAAAAGTATATGACACAGTCCCTGCTCCCAAGGAGCTTATTAGCTGAAAAACAAAATTAAGACATGAAAAACAATGAACTATTTGAATTGCTTAGAACAGAATGCAGAGTTTTGTGGTAAAAAATACTATTTATATAGTATAATTTATACCATATGAATCAACAAATATTTAACTCACAGTTTATGTGGAATTGATCTATATATTCAAGCCTACCCATGGATTCAGGCCTTAGGAGTAGATATTTCTAGTTCCTTGCCAATTGTGGATAATAATTTGGTGGCATGTTGGCTTTGGATTTTCACAGTGCATCAAAAGAAACTTGGATCAATCCAGGTCAATTCAACAAGTTACCAAGATCTGCACCTGAATGAGAGTCCTATCAAACATACCTGGCAAGAAGTCATCTTGCTTTTGCTTGAAGAGCTCCAGGGAGGCAGAATTCATTAGTTTATGAGCCAGAATCTGTCACTTTTGAATCATTCTAATTCTTAGGAAATATGTCCTTTAAGCCTAAATTTGTGTCTTGGCACTTTCCACACATTAGTCCTAGTTCTCCTCTCTGGGATCAAGTAGAATGAATCTAATCCTATTTCCATTTGACAGCACATCAAATATTGGAAGACAACTATCATATTGTCTCCATGACTCCACTTTTTGGACAACTGTGCCTGCCTCTTGTTGACCAAATCTCATATGATGTCATCTCCAGATCAGATCAACTGGGACTGTAAAAAGACTAGGGGAAAAACAGTTTAGCGGGGCCCTTTCTTAAATATGACACTCAAAAACAAACAGAATATCCCAGATATGATTCAACCAGGGCACAGAAAAGAAAGAGAAGCCCCTCCATTATTCTGGACAATTCACTTCAGTGTAGTCCAAGACTTCATTAGACTTTTTGGTTTCCATGTCACATTGCTGTTGGTGGATAATAAGTCTGAATTCCTCTATGCACATCCCCACCCCACCCCCTATTTTTCACATAAACCCAAAGCCTAGAGAACTTAAGTCACTTGCCAACAGCTAAGAAGTGCCGGAGATGTAACCTGAACCCAGTTCTCCTTACGCTTAATATTCTTCACACTATACCGTACTGCTACAGTGTCTTCACTCACACAAAAGTCATCTGGTCCCCTATGATGAGACAGACCAGACAGTCTCAGCCAGAGGCTAGATTATCTATTAAATGCACTAAATGGTGTCAATACAGAAAAGCAAGACCAGATTCTGAGATGAGTCCAAAGCCTGGGTTCATAGCCTACTGAGGGGAACAGTAGATAGAATAGGTCAGGAACACCTGCATTCAAATGTGGCCCCAGATATTTACTATCTGTGTGACCCTGGGCAAGCCACTTAACCTTTGTCTGTCTTTATTTTCTCTTGGTAAAATGGGGATATTAATAGTATCTACCTCATATGATGGTTGTGAGAACAAAATGAGATATTTATAAAAAAAAAAGTCTTGTAACCTTTAAAGTGTTATGTAAATGCCAACAGCATTGTTGTTGTTGTTGTCATTATTCAAGGCATACCTCCAACACTTAGTTATATGACCATGGACATGTCATTTTATTCCTAGGAGCCTTGGTTCTCTCATCTTTATAATAGGCACAACAATTCCTGACAGGTTATACTGCACCCCATTTCCCCATCCTTGCCTTGGGCCTTTCCTCATAATCATCTTCCAAGGGAAGGACTACTATTTCAGACTGTTCTCAATGCTCAAAAGAGCAGGCCCTTTTATTTGTCTTCTTTAAGACAAGATCACTTAGTTTAACTGGAGAAACACAAGGAAACATAGAGAAGGAGTCATGGGCAATAAGGGAAAATACTAGGGTAGTTTCCACATAGAATGTTCTATATTATTCTATTTTATAGCCATGAGACATAGAACACCATAGCCTCCAAAGAATTGAAAATAAACATCATTTAGAAAGCAGTTGAAAATCATGGAGTAAGCACGAGCAGGTTAAAATGCATTACAAACATGGAACTAAGATTCAAAGTAGAAAATACCACAAAGGAAATATAAGCAGAAAAAAATGGACTGGTCATGTGGGGAGACGTATGGACAACCAAGGGAACATCATCATGTTCTACTGATATCCTTATAATGTCAGGGGAACGAGAAAAGTCACCCAGGACATTAGATGAACTCTCTGTGATGAACTCATGGGAGGACATGGACAAGATTTGCACAGGATGGGAAGGAATGGATGGTTTCGATCTGCACTGCTAGAGGGAATACCCACATTGAGGAGATAAAAAACCTATTAGAGTTTTGAGTATGTAAAGTTTACAAAGCAATTTGATCACAATAAGCTTCATGATGGGTAATAGAAACTTTAGTATCCTCATTTTACAGATGAGGAAACAGAAACTCAGATGTTCAATGACTTGCCTCCAGGTATATATAAGCCAGGACTTAAAGCCACATCTCACTCCAATTTTAGTGTTCTTTCCATGATAGCACATTAAATTATAGAATAGTTTTAATTTGGGCAATGTAATTATGTTAAATGAGAGTTGAGGTATGATAGCTCAACAGTACCACTCTCCTTTTTTGTTCTTATATCTGATCTATGATTTCATTGGTATTGGAAATGCCTGGTAAGGAAACTCTTCCTCCTAATGCAGAGAAGCATCTGCTCTAAAATTGATCATTTTTGAGAGTTACTCAGGGCCCTTAGAGGTTGAGTGACTGACCCAGAGTCACACTGTCAGTAAGTATGGAATTGAGTAAGCAGAAAATGAACCCAGAGCCTCCTGTGTCCTCTATCTACTATTCCAAGTTGCTTCTTTTATAAAGACCATTTTCCTTTATAGATAATAAAAAAAGAGGATCAGGATAGGAGGGAACCTTTACAAATCATCTAACAACCTCTAAACAGAACCAGAAAGATGAAGCAACTGGCCCAAGGTCACCTAGCTAGAGAGTGGAAGCTTTTAAACTGGATCCCAGATATCTCACCTCTTCTAGTCTAGCATTTTCTCCGTGCCTGTCTTAAGCCTGCAATGTCCTAACTACTAGCAAAGTAGCTGCAGGCATCTGACTCCTCTTCATAGCACTGCAGAATTACATCCTTATAGATGAAAAGGGCCACAGAAGTTATCTGGCCCCACTGCTACCATCACAGCAAGCCCCTCTGATGCCCCAAGATTTGTGTTACTACTCTACCTACTTTCCCTATCAACTCGTTTCCTTACTGTCATTGCTCCAAGGATGTGGAGTAGGGGTTTCCCAAATTCATACATATCTAGGGCCAGTTCATCCCTTTGAATTGGTCCCAAATCATTTGGATCCAAAAAAGCAAGTAATAAAATTCATTTTCAAAATGCTAGTATAGTCAGCCATTTGGGGGTGAGGTTTAGCTGTAGTTTTTTGTTTTGTTTTGTTTTTAGTAGCAGAGGTCCATGTCTATATCAAGGACCCATGAGTGTACTGCTTGTGGCTTCAGCACTATTGAGAGATCCCTTCCCATCCTTAGTGGAACTGCTGGAACACCTCCTAGTCTCTTCTTTTGATATTAAAAAAAGTGGGGAAGAAATGGTTTGGGAATAAAGTCCCTCTATGGAAAGTGTCCTGGCCTAGTGGCTGGTTAATGTGTCTGAGAGACTTGAATGATAATTTCTCAACTTGAGGTAGTGGCCCTTCCCCAAAAAGATAGTCCTCAACATGCAACTAAAGCCTTCCTGATTTATAATAATTCCAGCTTCCTTTTGCCAGTAATAGAGGAGGGAATGTAACAGGAGACAAGAGCTCCAGAGTCATATCTGAAGGACAAAGGCAGTGCAAAAGATGGAACAGTACAGAAAGAAAAATCTTAATCTTTCCACCTACTTCCCTTGAGGGAGGAATTATTTGCATACAGGGAGTTAGCTGGTTTAGGGGAAATTAGCCCCAGAGGATTTGATAAAGAAGCTTGTTAAACTGGATGAGGTCAGTTATTAGTTACCCAGAATACCAAACTTCTTGAAAGAAAGATATTGTTATCTGTTTTCTTCTTTTAAACAAAATATAATAAAGGAATTCATCAATGACCTTTTTCTCCCCTTCAAGCTTCTCTGGAACATGAGCCTGGCATCATCAGTTCTTTAAATGCATTGGAGCAAGACTGAACCTGGAGAAAATTTAGGCTTTCTTTGCACCTGAGGGGGGAAAATGTGCTAAAACTAGAAAATGCAATGGATACTGTCTGGTTAATTTGACCTCTATTAAAACAAAATCAGCCACCATAAGAGTCAATTAGCATTTAGCTGCAGGATTCTTTAGGAAGTCTGTGCATATTTCCCTTTATTTCCTGTTTGCATGCAGAGTCATACAAAAGTGAAGTTCTTGGATCATCTTAAAGAATAAATAATGCTAAAAAAAATCACTTGAATGATTGTTCTAATTCTTTAAGAATTTGTGGGTTTAGTGTGTTTGACATAATCAGGTGAATAAACTACACAGTTCTTGCTGAGCTGAAATTGAGGGAAAGGCTGTTTTTATGGTAAATTTCATTCTGTATTAAAAATAAAATTTATTCTCCTTCTCCCCCAATCCCTGCAACATACACACCAGTAATGAGTGGGTGGTTTTGTCCCTGGCTTCTTAGTGATAAAAGGATGGCCTAGAGTGAAGTTCAGGTATGAAAAAACCGTCCTCTGCCTCTCCTAATGTGATGTGAAACTCATTGTTTCCTAAATTGCTTCTTTCATCCTGAGAGATTAAGTTGAACTATTAGTAAAACACAAGTGATTGTGCTCTACATATACCAATTCTCTCTTTAGCCATGCATTTATTTGTTCAGCTCAATAGACCTGCATATCCAGTGCTATTGCTTTGAGGCACTTGCACAAGGATCTGGGGATATCAGGATTACAGAATTGTCCACACATACTTTGTAATCACCTCCTCAGTCTGCTACTTGATTTATTCCTATATTTAATCTCATCATCTTTACACTATGTTTGGTAGGTTTGGATATTTGCCTATTAATTAGTAAATTTCAATATATATCTCAATCAGATAAACTCAGAGTCCTGACCCTGGTTCATCAGATATTATAGGATAAGTTGGAGAAATTTCTTTTCCCCATGATACTTATTCAAATCTTTCTATATATTCAGCCTCTTGACTCCCTAGGATTAAATAAATATTAACATTTGCTAAATTTTCAATTTAGCAATGATAAAATAATTTTAAATGCATAATCATTTGCAAAATTTTAGCCATGAGATTACAATCAAATCTAAACCCAAACTGTAACTATGGATGATTTTTCTTCCCAGCTCCATATCCCTTCTTTCATTCAGAATAACAGCCTACTAGAAGAAATCCTATTCATTGTCCTCATAAGATGAAGATAATAATAATTTTAAAAAAGATTTCCCTCTTTTTTTCTGTTTTTTCATGATGGGAAGAGAATCACTTCAGCTTTTCTTTGATCCTAACTCATTTTTTTTTACCCTTACCTTCCATCTTAGAATCAATACGGTTTATTGCTTCTAAGGGGCTTGGCAATGGGGATTAAGTGTCTTGCCCAGGGTCACATAGCTAGGAAGTGTCTGAGACCACATTTGAACCCAGGACCTTCTGTCTCTGGGCCTGGCTCTCAATCCACTGAGACACCCAGCTGCCTCCCACCAACTCTTGATAATGTTTTTCCAGATTCATTCCTCATAAAATTTTCTTTTTGAATGTTCCTCCATAAAATAACAATTGACAGTTCTCTCAAGAAAGACATTTTCCATCACCTTATTTCTTTGTCCTTTCCAGTTTAATGTCATAGATCTGCATCGAGCAAAATTAAATTCACATACCTCTTTGATTCCATAGGGAGAAATGCCCTCATAGAATATACATTTTGCAACTGTAACTCTAAATTCTACCCTTAAACAAGACTGTAATCTTTTCTGTTACCTATATAGAAAAAGTCTGATTGAACTATGTATGCTCTTTGAGAGTAAAGACTTCCAATTTTGTCTTTGTATCATTGTTATCTAAACCAATGCCTGGTACATAGTAAATACTTAATAAATAGAATGTTGATTGATTTGCAATGGTAATGGAGGTCATTTTCAAACTACAATATTCTATAAATCTCTGCATCAACCTTTACTTCTTGACCCCTCACAGTTTAAAATCTCTATATGAGCTTGGACAAGTCTCCCATTTTGGACTTCAATTTCCTTAAAGAGTGAGTTAACTGAATCACCAAGCTTTTCTTCAGTTCTAATGTGCTGGGAAAATTTTGGTTCAAGTCCCTGCTCTACTGCATATAACTTTGGACCGATTCCTTTCCCTCTCTGGGTTTTAATCTCTTCTATCTGTGAAGAAAAGGCTTTAGATGCCATCTTATCCCTCCCATTTGCTAATTCTATGACCATAGGCAAGCCCCTTCACCTCTAGGAACTTCAGTTTCCTCATCTGCAGAATAAGAATAATAATACTTGTAGCACTTATAGACAAACCCTAAAGAACTATATAAATGTCAGATATCATCAAGTCACAGAAGCTTAGAATTTCAGATCAGGAAAGGATCAAAGTGGCCTTCCAGGCATAGAATCTATCAGAGTCCAACAGCTATCTGAAAGAGCATGCATTGTAACACACCTACTTGGTCATCCAGCTCCACCTTGCCAATCTCCAGTGAAAGAGAATCTGCCACTTTCCAAAACAGCACCAAATTGTTAGGAAGCCTTTCCTGACAACAAGCCATAATTTGCCTCTTTGCAACCTCTAATGCACCCTAAGGAACCCTTACCTTCCATCTTAGAATCAATATTATGTATTGGTTCCAGGACAAACGAGAAGTAAGGGCCAGGCATTAGGGATTAAATGACTTGCCAAGGGTCACACATCTAGGAAATATTTGAGGCTAGATTTGAACCCACAACCCCACCCCCCATTGCTAGCCCTGGCTCTCAATCCACTCTGCCACCTGGCTGCCCCCTTTGTGCTGTTTTAAGCTTTAATAACTTCATAAGTATAAATGCTGCAGACATACAAAAACAGCATTTGGAAGGTTAATTCCATGTTTAAAACATTAAAGTTTCTAATTATAATTCAACATAACTACTGTATTATGTTACACATTGCTTTAGTTGATCTTTTAACTTTGTAAAAACCTTCTTCATCTGCAGCTCTATGACTGTAAAGATTACATTTGTAGTTCTGGCTTTCAGATCATTTCCCCCAAATGGAATTTTGATGCTTATGTAACAGTTTTGATGTGATTCCACAAGAGAAATTGTAATGAAGACAGATTAGGTGATTTAAGCAAGAGGACTGCCTCTACTGATTAAGTAAGAAAGTATCATCCAGAAAATGAAGCTCACAAAATACCTGACAGGGCTCTCAACTTGTTCAAATAAAATATTATTGTTCAAACTTTGCAAATTCTACAAGAAGCCAAAACAAGCTTTCAAAGGATATTTTTGGAAACGTTGTAGCATTTATAGTTCTAAAGTTATTAAGGTCTAAAACTTTGGGGACACTATTTAATGTGTATCTCTCTCGTGTGCAATGTATATACACACATGTATCTTTCCACCAGGGTTAGGTAGAGGAGAAGGGTGGGACTAGGATTCGAGTTACTTTGAACCATCACTCCCTAATGTTAAGGTAGTAATGTCAGCATTGCATTTTTGCACTGATTTCCCAAATAGTAAAGTAATTTCTTTTGTGTGGAACACTGCAGAATGAATGGCCTGTTTGCTGTATTGCAGCAAAGCAGGCCTTCTACTAGGGAGTTTAGAATGAGTCATTACTTAGTCTAGAGGGAAAAAAAAGATTTCCCGACTTGAGACACAAGAGCAGAATGGCTAATTATGTGCCTGTACTTATTATTTCTCCTGAACAGTAGCCATCTTATTTCCCTGAATGGAAATGAAGTAAAAAAAAGCAAGCAGCTAAGATTTGGTTGAGGTAGGAAATCATTTGCAATTAATGTAATTGATTTACAGAACAATTTTATTTTCATTCTATGTAGTTTTCTTTCTTCCTTCTAAGCAGCATTTGAATAAAAGGTAATCTATCACAATGCTCCCATTGACATTTGGCCCAGTACACCAGCTGGCCATGCTAAACAGCTGTGTCTGGCCTGCACTCCTAGGTAGACATTGCTGGAGGAGAGGGCAGACAAGAGTCGTTGACCGTAAGGGCCTGAAGGATATCTGAGTGCCTGGCCAAAAATTCACTCTGCAATGCAGTTCTCAGACATTTCAAATTTGTCAAAATAGGAGAAAATGAAACTTCCGTAAGATGCTTCATTTTTCCATCAACCAAAGTTAGAAAATGCTCAAGGAAAGAGCATTTTCACTAAAAGCAGTCATGCTAGTTAGGAGGTGTGTGAGTTTGGGGGTGTTTGCTGTGTAAATGGAAAGCTTTCTTTAATTTTGGTGAGATCCTATGGAGGAATGAAAACAGCAAAACAATCACATACTAGAGTTTCTGTATAATTTCATATGCTGAAATAAAATATCTCAAGAGATCATAGATGGCAATAGCTCTGCTCTCTTTCCTGCTGTTTTTCCAGACTTTTCCTACTTTCCTTCACCTGCCACTGTCAGGGCATTCTGACTTAGGGAAGTTTTAATTCAGTCCAGTAGAGTACTGAACTTGGAATCAGAAAGGCTCATGTTCATGAGTTCAAATCTGGCCTCAAACATTTACTAATTGTGTAGCCCTGGGCAGGTCATTTAACCCATTTGCCTCATTGTCTCATCTGTAAAAAAGAGATGGAGAAGGAAATGGCAAACCACTCCAGTATCTTTGTGACCCCATTTGGAGTTTTCTTAGCAAAGAGTGACATAACTGGATAACAAGCATTCATGACACTGTCCTTGGTACTGGAACCACAGAGACAAAGCTGAGGGGAAAGTCCCCAAGAAGTTTGCATTCTACTGGGGAGATACAAATGTAGACATAGAAATATATAAAATGAGAAGTGAGAGGGCACTCCCAAATGGGAGAAACAAGGAGGGGTGAGAAGGAGCATACATTCCTGACATGGAACAAAGATAAATAGGCAAGTGCTGTAACACTGAGTTTGGAGGTACAGCAAAGAGACCAATTTGACAGAATAAAAACTGAGTGATTAAAAAAAAGTGAGTGAATGGGAGGAATATGAAATAAACAAGGAACAATTAGTTCTGGTTATAAAATGTCAAGAAGGATATTGATAAGCTGAAGAGGATGCTGAAGAAGGCAGCCAAGATGGTCAAACACCTTGGGTTTATCTCATGTGAGGCTCCTCAGATGTAGGACCTGAGATGTTTTATCTAGAGAGGACATGGTAGAGAGAGGATAGAAACTGTAGTTATCACATATTTGAAGGTTATTATCTAGAAGAGAAATTGGACATATTCTATTTGGCCTTAAAATAGCAGAACTGGGAATATTAAGTTGAAGTTGCAGCAGCTTATTTCAGCTTGAGTGAAAGGCACTTTTCCTTTCAATTAAATCTATCCAAAAGAGAACACTTTGGGAAGGGGGTGAATTCTCCTCATTGGATTCCCTCACTCAAAGGCTGTGTGATTAATTCTTAGGCCAGTGGAAGAAGAAATACTTTTTTTAAGTGTAAATTTGACTAGGTAGACAATAAGATAATTTCCAACTCTGAAGTTTTGTGACATTCTAAGAGGAAGGATGAAGCCCAGATATGCAGAGTCTTAAATAACAAATCGAGGAGATTCCATTTTATCCTAAAAGCAAAGGGGGGGGTTACTAAAGGTTCCCAAGTAGAAAAATAGCAGGATCTGACTTATCCTTTAAGAAGTTTGGTAGATAGCTATGTGGAAAATGCATTTAGAGTTGAGAGAGAGAAAGAGTGTGAGTGGAAGTCAGGAAAACAATGAGGATTCTATTGCAATCATCATAATGAAGGCCCAAACCAACACATTGGCCTCAAGAGAAAAGAAAGAAATGGTACATCATTTGTTGTAGATGTTGAATAAAGATGATTAAAGTATTGATTGGATCAGCAGTTAAGGAAGAAAATGAGAGATGGCACCGAGGTTGTGATTTCCAGTTACTGGAAGGATGGAGGTACCCTCCACAGAAATAGGGAAGACAGATGATTATTAAATTTTAACGAGAAGATGTTGGATTCTATTTTGGGCATGAAGAATTTGCAGTGTCTATGGAATAACCAATGAAAGTGTCACATGGATAATAGGTGATGTTGGTTTGGAGTTGCTGAGAGAGATTAGGGCTGCTTATATCTGAGAGTCAACTGCATAGCATGATAATCCAACCCACAGAAACTGACCAGATCATTGAGGGCTGTATAGAGAGAGAAGAGAGGGGGGGCTTGGGATGAGAGAGTAGAAAATAAATGAGAATCTAGGAAAGGAGAGTGAGAAATGCTTTAGACAAGTAGAAGAAGACTAAGAAAGCAGTATCCCAAAAGGAAAGAGAAATTATCTTGCTAGGAGTTTTTAGTAGCAATAAATGTACAAAAAGGTCCAAGAACAATGAGGACTAGAAATAGACCATTATATTTAGTAATTAAAGATAATTGGGCTGTAAAACAGGAGAATTGGTTTTATGCATTGACAATATAGCATTATAAAGGACAACTTGGGAAGACCTAAGAACAATAAACAGTGCACTAACTTATCATGACTCTAAAAGAGTGATGATTAAGTATATTCTCAACCTCATGATAAAGAGGTAATGGAGGAACAGCTAGATGGCTCAGATAGAGAGCCAGGCCCAGAGATGGGAGTTCCCTAGTTCAAATTTGGCCTCAGATACTTCCTAGCAGCCTGACCCTAGGCAAGTCACTTGACCCCCATTGCCTAGCCCTTCCCACTTTTCTGCCTTGGAATCAATATTGATTCCAAGACAGAAGATAAGTTTTTTTAAAAAGAGGTAATGGGGGCTGCTGGGGAACTCAGTGGATAGAGAACCAGGCTCAGAGACAGGAAGTCCTAGTTTCATATCTGGCCTCAGACACTTCCTAGCTGTGTGACCCTGGGCAAGTCACTTAACCCCCATTGCCTAGCCCTTACCCCTCTTCTGCCTTGGAGCCAACAGTATTGGCTCCAAGAAAGAAAGAAAGAAAGAAAGAAAGAAAGAAAGAAAGAAAGAAAGAAAGAAAGAAAGAAAGAAAGAAAGAAAGAAAGAAAAGGCAAACAGCTCTCAGATCTGCACTGGATTTTAACTTCTTTGTCCTGCTTTCCCAGTATGTTTGAGCCTCCCAATTAGTGTCAGGGGAAGGGGGGCCAGAGGAGACAGGAAAACTCAGAGACAGAGTCTTACTGGGAAGATCTGAGAGAATTCTGTATGGTATCCTTCATGCTAACAGCATGCCAGAATGCTCTATCAGGAGAAATAATGCAATACAGTAAATCCTACATGGCAGGGGAGAGTCTACCAGTAACTCCAGGAAAACCCCCATAGCCACACAAACCTTTTGAATTAGGCTTTCAGGTGACTTGAACTGTAGGTTCCCATCAGGAAATCCATAGCTTTTCCTGATACAGGGCTGGGAAGAAAGCTTATGAGTGTGGTTTATTTCCTCTGGAAGAGGCCAAGAGGTATTGCAAAGGATGGTGTGGCTTGATTCATGTTTGGAGAATTTCCTTTAAGAGCATTAGAAAATGCCCTTTAAAAAACCAAACTCCAGGCAGCTAGGTATTTTGGTAAATTGAGAGTCAGGCTCAGAAATGGAAGGTCCTGGGCTCAAATCTAGCCTCAGGCACCTACCTCCTAGCTGTATGACCCTGGGCAAGTCACTTAACTCTCATTGCCTAGTCCTTACCATTCTTCTGCCTTGGAACCAATATTTGGTATTGCTTCTAAGTTAGGAAGTAAGGGTTTAAAAAAAAGTAAAATTTTAATTTCATTAAAAAAAACTAAATAATGAATTAAAGAGGAAGATTCTAACAGTGGAAAATGTCCATTGGATAGAGTAGGAAACACTCAAACTCAGAGAATTTCTATTTTTAGATTTAGAAGAAAGCAGCATGAGATAACAGAAATCACATTTCCCTGGCATTTGGGAGACCTGAGTTCCAGTCCTTATTCAGTAGCCACTGACTAGCTGTTTGAAATCAGCCAGGGCACTGAACCTTTTTGAAATTAAATTTCCTCTTCTATAAAATAAAGAGTTTGGACTAGATAATTTTTCAGGTCCTTCTCAGCCTTGGACAGTTTTTGGTATTGTATTATCAACCAATATTGTTACCATGCAAATCAATGAACTAAGAAGTATTTACTGATCTCTTCATATATTTGTAGCCCTCTGCAAAGCACTATTGGGGAGGGAGGGGATAGAAAAGAAGAAAATAGGCTCTGTGCTCTCAAGGAGTTTGTAATCTTGTTGAGCTGACAAAACTAACCCAGATAAAATCCCTGGAGAACAGTGCAGGACAGCATATGCTGGCCTCAGAGACAGAAAGTCTTCGGTGTAATTTCAAGCTTTGCTTTTGACATATACTAGCTAAGTGATCCAGGACAAGTCACATAATCTCATCATGTTCCAGGGAAATCTTTAAATGTAGCAGAGCAGGTACTAACCTACATTGGTGGAGGGAATTTCCCCACCCAGCAGTTTTTTTTTTTGTTTCAGTCCTTTAAGTCATGTCGAACTCTTCATGATCCCATTTGGAGTTTTACTAGAGTGGCTTGCCACTTCCTTCTCTAGCTTATTTTACAGATGAGGAAGCTGAGGCCAAGAAGATTAAGTGACTTGCTCAGAGCCCCAGAACTAGTAGGTAACTAATGGAGGATTTGAACTAAGGTCTTTCTGACTCCAGGCCTGGCATCCTATCCACTGCACCACCTAAATGCCTCTCACATAGTATACCTTATATCAGTGAAATAACAACTATGGTCCATATATGTGTGTGACATGTATGTATTTACATATGTTTATAAATTTAATTTCTATATGTGTATATTCACATAATTAAAAGCAGCATAGTTAAGCACTATGTGATACAAAATGACTGGGGTACCTTTCCTCCTTTTCTTGGAGGACCATCTGAAATTCTTTCTCCTAAAGGTCTCCTGAAGTGAAACAGTGGAATCCAAAGTTCCTCTTCAGTTGCTGAATCTGAACCCTTTGCCTGACCCTACAAACATCATCGCTCTGTATTTTATACTATGCTTAAAATGAGCTTGTAAGGGAACATAAGTCTGAGAACTAACTGGACATCCCCTTAGAGATCACTGAGTCCCCCTCATTTTATAGATGAATACTGTGGCCCAAATAGGAGGAGTGACTTACTTCCAAGGTCACACTGAGTCAAGATCATGAGCCTAATTCCAGATCCAAAGCTCTGGATGCTCCACCATATCTGGTACCATTTTAGATCTTTCTGAAAAGAAACAATTCTAGTCAGACTCCTCTGAGGCTCTTGGAACACTGAAAATGATTTCTGTTATTTTTTATCCAGCTTATAGCTATGCAACACATTTACTGATTTGTTTGTCCAAATCGACATGAGGGGGTTTTCTTTCCTCCTTCCACAAGCTTGGGTTTTGGCTCAGCAAGTCAGAGTATCACACCAACACAGCCTGGAAATGGATAGACATACTAAGGGTATGACTTTTTAAAGAAACTGGGGAGAAGCTTTCTTTATCTTCCTTGGGTTTTTTTTTCCTAGCATGGCTAATATGGAAATCTCTTTTGCATGACTTCACATGTACAATGGGTATCAGATTGTTTGCTTCCTCAATGAGTAGCTGAGAGGCTGGGGGAAGGGGTAATATTTGAAACTCAGAATAAAAAAGGAAAGAAAGGAAGGAGAGGAAGGAAGGGAAGAAGGAAGGAAGGAAGAGAGAGGAAAGGAGAGGGAGAGGGAAGAAGGGTGAAGATAGGGAGAGAGAGGGAGAGAGAAGGAAGAAGGAAGGAAGAATGGACAAAAAGGAAGGAAAGATGGACTGACTTGCTGGGAGACAGGGAATGGGCCATTAGCTTTGGGCACCAGAACCTCAGAAAAGAAAATGGGAGGAAGCTTTCCTTTGAACAGTATCTAGATCACATAGATGTACACAGGTATGATGCCAGGCTTCCCTCTTTCGTTCCCAAAAGGAAACAAGATTCTACACTGTACCAAGAAAACACTGAGGTTTTAGTTTTTCTCTTTAACAGATAGTTTCCTATAGTGATTCTAAGATGGAAGGAAAGGTTTTTTAAAAAATAATAACTTGCAGTGCAAGGAAACCATTGGGGAGAAGGGGGAAAAGAAGGAAAAGAGACAAACTAACAAAGAGACTTGGAGACACTGACCCCTTTCACAGACCAGTGTATGAATGTAACAACCTGGATTTTTTTCCTATGTGTTGACAATACAGAGGAATGGACCTATTTATAACCGCTGACAGGCTGGGAACTTTGGAATATAGGTGGTGAGAATGCTTGCGGCCTGATTTAATTCCATACTATTGGCCATTCTAGTATTTTCCTTCTATTTAAACAAATATCCTTTGCTCTTCTCTGATGCTCTCCATTTTATGCTGCCTAGCAATAACAGGAAAATTCAGCAGACATGCGGACTCATGAGCCATTGATATAGACTCTGTGAATACCAAGGACCTAGAAGGACCCTCCAGGGAGTCATATTAAAGAGTCTATATGCCATGAGTCTTGTTACTGCTCTATCTATGTTGATCTTAGAGCCCTTGAAGAATGGTATGCTTTGGCCTCAGTCACTTCCTAGATGTGTGTCCCTGAACAAGTCACTTAACCCCCATTGCCTAGCCCTTCCTGCTCTTTTGCCTTAGAATCAATACACAGTCTTGATTCTAAGACAGATGATAAGGATTAAAAAAAAAAAAAGAATGGTATCTGCTATCTTGTTTGCCCCAAACAGGGCGTGAAGTCTGATAAAGCAACTTTCTGCCACTGTCTTCAAGCTGCTCAGGGTGATTGAAGGAATAGAATAGAGACAAGGGACCTGGCTTAGGTCCAGCTATCATCTAGTCATGTGACCTTGGGCAAATCAATTGACTTTTCTAGGGTCCATTCTAGCCTTAACATTGCATGACCCTACAAAAGGTGTTGTCTTCCAGTTTGTAGAGAAGCTAATATCTCCATTCTTCATCTAATGAGCTAGTGAAAAACCACCCTAGAAAAAGGTAATACAGTACCTCTTCTTTCTCCTACCTGCCTTGTCATCTTACTTCCTCTCTATTTGTTCACCTCTATTTTCTTCTACCATCTCCCCCTCCCTCTCCCTCCACTCCGCTCGTCCCTTTATTCCTTTCTTGGGAACCTGTGAAATATTGTAGAAGTCTCGCTGGTGATACAGACAAGCCAATACGAATTTGACTGTGTGTCCAGTATTCTATCTCTGCCAATAGCACCCAAGAAAATGATTTGCAGGAGGAAATAGTATTTGCCTTCCCTGGCATCAACTGCATGAGATTGACTCTACTTCAGACATCTCTCAGTTATAATAATAACTCACAGTTGCATCATTTTAGACATTGTGTGTATTTATGTATGTATATACCAGAGGATGTACCCAAAATTCTTAGTACAATGTTAACCTTTAGCCAAATCATACATACCTTTAATAGCTTAAAATTGCATTAAGATTTTTGGGATGTTGGGTATATATTTATATACACATACATTATAAATACATATGTATGTATATATAAAATATTTGATTCTTGTAACAACATTGTGTGGTAGGTACTACTATTATACCCATTTCACAAATGAAAACTCTGAGTCCCAGAGAGATTTAGTGGTTTGTCTGGTTCATACCCTAAGAGGGGATTTGAAGCCAGATGTTCCTGCCTCCACATCTAGCACTTCATCCACTCAGTCTGAAGCCTCCTTGAGAATTTCTGCTTTATATATATTTATATTTTCATCCTAAGTCTCTTGGGCTAAATGAGGTCTAAGAGTTTTTTCAGCATTAGATGTATACAGTACTATTTCCTTTTATCAATCCTAAAACTACCTCCTCCTGCTCAGTCCATAGGGTGGTTCTGTCTAGTTCTAATATTCCAGAATTTGATAACTAGTCCATGTTTACTGTCCCTGACATTTCTCTTCTCCTTCAGGTCCTGGACTTGCTAATCTCTCTGGTTGCAAGGCTTCAGACCCATGGTTCAGCAGCAGTGACCCTGGTCATCCTACTTTCTCAGGGCCTCTGTGTGAGGCTTTTCTCTGAACAGATGGCAAGGATCTTGGGTTCCTGTTCAGCCATTCTTATGCCACTCTTAGGCTGGGGACTAAGGCAATGAACTTTCATGGTTCAATCTTTCCCTCCCAGTCCCCTTTCTCTCCATCTCATATCAAGCTCTGTTCCTTAAATAAAGAATTCTGCTGTGGGTTTGAAAAAAGAGATCCTCAAAAACTCATGAAAAGGAACAAAGAACCCAAAAAATATTCATTAAATTTTCTGCATAGTGAAAGGTCCCCTCCTCTAATTTCTTAACTTATTTGTGGCTGACCTCTTTCAGTTCTTAGACTTAGACTTAACTCCTTGGTGTTGATGACAAAAGAAAAAAATTCTTCTCATAACATATATTAATAAAATCTCTAAGGGAAAGTTATTTTATTTTTTTAAACCTTACCTTCTCTCTTATTATTTCCAAGACAAGAGAGCAGCAAGAGTAAGGTGATTGGGATTAAATGACTTGCCCACGGTCACACAGCTAGGAAGTATCTGAGATTAGATTTGAACACAGGACCTTCTAATTCCAGGCTTGACACTATATCCACTTGTGCTTCCCCCAAAAGTTACCTTAAAACAGAGTTTACTAATCTTTTTTATGTTAGACATATTTGGCAATCTGGTAAAGCCTAGAGGCCCTTTCTCAAAACAAAGTTTTTAAAAGCATAAAATAAAATACAAAGGAGCACAGTGGAAAACAATTACATTTAAATATAGTTACAAAAATATTTTTTGAACAAGTTCATGAACCCAAGTTTGCTGGGTTGCTCAATGGATAGAGAGGTAGAGGCAGGAGGTTCTGGGTTCAAATGTGACCACACACATTTCTAAGCTTTGGGATCCTGGGCAAGTTATTTAACCTCAGATGCCTAACCCTTACCACTCTTTTGCTTTGGAACCAATGCTTAGTACTGACTCTTAGACAGAAGGTAGGGGTTTAAAATAAATAAATAAAAGTACTGAGTGTTGCAATTTGGCAAAGGTGAAACTGTTACTTGAATATTTTAATTTCCTTAACCCAGGGACCAAGATAAAAAGCCCATGGCCAAAGGCTTTGCCAAAATCCAAGAATGATTTCAGTATTACTGGTGTTCAAAGTGAACAGGGTTCTCTTCTTTGCTTAATTAGGAAATGGGAGATTTGGATAAACTCTCAAATATAGAATTACAGGAGATGAGAAGGGAAGTATTCAAAGTCGAGATTACAGCTGAGGTCTCTGGAACTTCAGTTCTGTGGATGGCAGTGTCATAATGCTAATTTAATTGCCTTGGAAGAGGTTGCTTTTATGTAAAATCCATTTCCAGCTTCATTTAGCCAAAGCAGCTGTCAGATATGCAATGGATCACATTGGTACTGTAACTAAATCTCTCCAGCAACATGACCATCCTGGGATGACTAGATGTGGCTTGAGGCAAATAGGGGATCAATCAGCAAGCATTGTTTGGGTGTGTACCATGTGCCAGTAATGATGCTAACAGATAACAGTGAGCTATATATGATTGAGTTTGTGAGTCACATTTAGCTCCAAAAATCAGTTGGCACTATTGGGAAGCATGTCATAGTGGAAAATATATTGGACATTAATTTCAAGCCCTGAAATAGGATGTCTGTTCAAGGCTTGGCTCTGACACTTCAAAGCATTTCTGCAACTTAAGCCTCATTTTCTTTATCTGTAAAATGAAGACAATAATATTTTAGAGGTAGTATGCTCTCCTTAGAGGCAAGAAGGCATGGTTTCAAATCTTGATTCTGGCACATACTTGCTATGTAAGCTCTTGTCACTCCCAGGGAATTCTCTTAGACTCTAAGGGTCTAAGTAACAGGAAAGGTACCAATCTGCATGATGAAAGGGAGTTTTAACAGTGGGAGTTCCCCACACTCATGAAATCACAGAGGTGGACCAAAAAAGCAATGTAACATACATACATATACACATTTGGACTATTCTATTTACAATTTTGTTGGGAAGAAAGCATTTTGTAAACCATAAATCATCATAGAAATATGAACTGCTGCTACTACCACTAAGCTCAGGGCCATTACTAAACAGACTTTCAGTATCTGCCTAAGAGTCAAAACTTTGATGCTGGTATTGCATACAGCTGGTTAGAACACAACGTGTAAGTCATGACTTTCCTGTGAAAATGCCTTGATGATACTAACTTTACTAGGATTGAATTTGCCTTCCCCTAAGTACTTATTGGTCTTTTAATATGGGTCAGTGATCGATTGCCTGCACTATGCCCTAAGTCCTGGCCTTTGAAAGGCCTTTTGCTACAGGCAAAAATCGAATCAGAAAGGAGATAAACAGAGAAATCAGTTGGACCCACATAGATTCAGATTCCCAGAAAAGAAACCTGTCAAGTCCCTAGGCCCTTACAGTAAGCCATGTTACCCCAGAGATGGCAATAATACATTATCTTAGCATTTTTGGGCCAAGCTTGGAGACCGAAGAATGGAGCCCCCATCAATCGCGTAACGATGGCTGAATGATGGCTTTGTCAATAAGTAAAGTACTGGACTAAACCTCCTGGGCAATGGAAAGTTTTGGATCAAACCTCCTACAATAATAGGATACAAGAATAATTTGGAAACTTCTGTGAATAAATAGATTTTATATCTTTACCCGAATACATCAGTGCCAGAACTCATCTGCAACTCCTTTCTAGAACCCCAGAACTACTCTGGGAGGTTATTTATCCTAGAAAGGAAATACCTAGAAGAGCTTCTGTGACCTTCAAAGGACTGATTATCTTGAGAGCAATGACTAAATGATTCTTTCTATTAGGGTCAGAATAAGTAGAGGTTTGGGGGGGGGTTATTTTTTACATTTTAATAAAAAGGAATGAAATCAGACATAAGAAAGCATTTCCTAATAGGAATTCAAGTTCCAGAATGGATGGAGAATGTAGAATCTCCATTCAGAGTCCTCTCTTTTGTTCCAGTCAGGCTAAATGTATTCCTTCCCCAAAGTAGACACATAGATGAGGTCTCAAAAAGGTCTTCCAAACTCTCAGAATACTTGACTATGTGAGCTTTTATGGGTCCTTGGCCTCATTATGCTTTCAGGAGGGTTCTGCTTTCCATAAGCCCCATGACCTTTTCCAACAGGCATTACTGAAAAATGTAGCCTAAGACCTATAGTCAGGAGTGTCAACCCAATATCTTCCCTGGTGTCTTGCTCCATGGATCAGGGTTGAACTGAGTAAAAGACACCAAGGAACAGTGGGAGAGTTATAGTCATTATGTTTATTATATTCTTCTCAGCAAAACAGCATGCATGCAGAACTCTTCTCCTAAGAAAGGAACCTACCAGCTACAGGGACTAGCTAGCTTTTATGCTCAAAACCACCATAGCTCAGGGGGAAAGGGGTAACAGTCAATTCCTGGAGTAGGCCTAAGGGACTTTGGGATGAAACAGGCTGGGTGCGTTGTTTTTATAATAGTTGTTTCATCTGGAAAAGTCCCTAAAGGGGCTCCCAAACCAGGTTCAGCTGGTAGTTACCCTTTCTCAAGATTAGCTATAATCACAAGAATTGTTGTTATGTCAAGGTTCCATAAGATCAGAGACCCCTAGGAAAGATGGAAGTTTGAGAAAATCCAAGTAATTATTATAGTCAGTATTCCTTTCATTTTCACATACACAGACCAGTGTCGAACTGACTGAGAGACACTAAGAAGGTATTGGGTTGACAGGAGGGTTCAGTTTAAGTTTCAACTCTTCTATTTGACCTTAAGGAAGTCACAGTCTCTTTGAGTGTAAGTTTCCTCGCCTGTAAAATGAAAGGGTTGGACTAAATGAAGTCTAATCTTAAATCCCCTTCAGCTCCATCAGTCTGTGATACTAGAGAAACTGTCCATGGTACTGCTGTCCTTGGTAGAAATAGGTATACAGTAATCACGGTGATAGAGGAATTTTGATGCTGGACCACTTGACATCACCACAAATTGCAGATAGACCTTCAAAATGAGATTCTCATCCTATAGCATTCTTTCAGAATTCTTCCATTACCCTAAAGTATAAATGAGAATTTGACCTAAAGTCAAACATTTACTGAGTAGAGCAGAAGATACACATCCTGGGTGGGAGGGGAAGAATTTTAATTAAATGATTTGAAAATCTCATTTTCATTCTGAGAATTATAATTAAATGTTTGTTTAGTTGGCTTTTAGTGATCACGTGTTTTAGAAGTAATGACTACAATTTTCTCTTAAGTTTACACTATTTCCAACTCTTCAACATTTAACCTTCACATAATAAAGTCAATTATGCTCACAGTTAACAACTTTCCTCTCTAGTACAATCCTCAGAAAGAGTGATACTCATTAAGAATAGTTTCTAAACTGTCACTTTCAATCTCCATCATTCATTTCTCAACTAACGAATGTACCAAAATATAAAGAGACTCTAAAATTATCTGCAAGACAATGTAAGAGTAGAGTCAAGAAATTGGACTTCCAGAAGTCAATTGGTTTATAAATTTAACAGAAATCAAATGGATTGTATGAGGATTACATATGAATTATATGTGAGTATACTCTGTTTATCCTTTAGCAAAATGGGAGTTTGCAAAGAGTGAAAAAAAGCAGACATGGATAAAGAGGAAGACCTTTAGATGCAAAGGAAATATTTCATACCTTAGAGTCTGAGGTTTGAATAGTTCAATTTCATACAAAAAAAAAAACAGTGAGACAATGAACTTTCCCTAGGGCACAGACCACTTCAGTAACTTTGTCCTAAACTTCTCCTTTGCATATGACCCCTAGAGTTTGACAAATGCAACTTGACTGATCATCATCCATAAAAGTGAAGTCTAAAACTGAGGGGGAAACCCCCCCCCTTAACCAAGAAAAATTATTTACCTAAAGAAACTAGATCTCTTTAACTTCTGCTTAGAAGTGACAAATCTCATGAGTCTAAGAAGAGAGATTTCGAATAGGGTAAGGGTGATTGTCTTTCCTGTCAAGAACATTCTAGTACTCTAGTTGAAGAGAATTCAGTACCACCCAGTCAAGCCAATGTCTAAAGGCAAGAATGTCATTGAAGAGTGAGCCCAGAAAGTCCATGTGACTGTCCCATCCAGGAGAGATGCTGTACCATCGTGAAGGGGCTAGTGACTGAGCAGCAGTTACTTGCCTGATCCAATCCAGTCTGGAAGTATCCATCCTCATTGACCAAGCAAATTGTCTGTTACAGTCCAACAGCAATAGTGACTGATGAGAAGCCACTTAGCAGCCATATAAGCCAAACCAATAGCAGATTGACCTGTCCAGCTAAGTTACTGTTCTTTATAAGAAACAAGCTAAACTCAGTCCCAAATCCAGTTGAGATGCTGCCCTACAAGGAGTCAATCTAGCTGAACAGAAAAGCAATCCATTTATCATCTCTGCTTCACTTTTTTTGATACTATGAAGTAGATGCTCTTTTTTATTAATAGAATTTATTTCCAGTTATCTCATCCCCTCCTTCCTTTCCCCACACCCTAAAAGGCATCATATAGCAAACATATATGAATATATAGATAATGTATTTTGTGTTTCCATTTTTTAGTTCATTCTCTGGAGGTGAACATTCACAAATAATTCTTTGAATTATTAAAGTTGTAGCTATATATCATGTTTTCTTGGTTCTACTCATTTCACTCTTCATTATCTCATGTAGTTCTTTCCAAGTTTTTTTAAATTTTAGTCTGTTCATCATTTCTTATGGCACAATAATATTCCATCACAATTGTTGAGCCATTCCCCAATTGACAAACAACTTACCTCACTTCTTAGAGAATTTTTAAGACCTCTTAGAGAAATCAAGGTCTTGAACTTTTTTTTTAATTATCATTTATTGGTTTGTTTCATTAGAACTCCCAGCTATCTCCCTCCCTCTTTCACTTCTATATGCTAGAGAAGGCTTCATCTGACATATAATTATGTGTGTGTTTGTATAGTCTTTTCTGTTCCTATTTATCAGTTCTTTCCTTGGAGGTAGACATTCACAGTTATTTTTCAAACAGCATTTCTGTTGTTGTATATAATGTTCTCTTGGTTTATTTATTTTGCTCTTCATAATTTCATTTAGTCTTTCCTTTTTTGTTAATTTTTTTGTTCATTAAATTAAAAGTCCCAGGTATCTCCTTTTTGCCCTTCCCCTCCCCACACTAGAGAAGACATCATCATTTGACAAATATGTGGGTGTGTGTATAAACTATGTCTTTCATATTTCTAGTCATTAGTTGTTTCTCTGGAGGTAGACATTCACAGTTATTCTTTAAACTGTATTTTTGATGCTATATATAAAGGTCTCTTGGTTCTGCTCATTTTACTCTTCATAATTTCATGTAGGTGTTTGTGGGTTTTTTTAATTAATCTGTTCACTACCTCTCATGGCACAATAGTGCTCCATCACAATCATATGCCACAACATGTTTAGCTATTTCCTAATTGATAGGCATCCATTTAATTTCCCGTTCTTTGCTACCACAGAGAGAACTGCTATAAATGTTTTAGAACATACAGGCTCTTTTCCTTTTTCTCTGGTCACCTTAGGAAATAGACCTAATAGTGTTATTTGCTGGGTCAAAGATATACACATAGTTCTGTGGCCATAATTCCAGATTGTTCTCCAAGATGGATCATTTAGTAGTTCCATAACAGTGTATTGGTAGCTCCATTTTTCTATATTCCCTCCATTTGTCATTTTGTCCTTTTATTGTTTTAGCCAATCTGATAGGTATGAGATGGTATCTCAGAGGTATTTTGATGTGCACTTCTCAGTCAGTAATGATTTAGAGCATTTTTTCATATAACTATATATAGTCATGATTTCTTCATCCATAAGCTATCTGTTCATATTTTTGACCATTTATCAATTGAGTAATGGCTGATATTCTTATATATTTGACATTTTCTATGTATTGTAGATGTGAAACCTCTATTTGAGAAACTGGATATAAAAATATTTTTCCAATTTTCTGTTTTCTTTCTAATTTTGGCTATAGTAGGCTTTTTTGCACAAAACTTTTCAAGTTAATTTTATCAGAATTATCCATTTTATATAATAATTCTTTCTATCTCATGTTTATTCATAAATTTTTCTCCTATTCATAAAGCTGATAGATAATATCTTCCTCTAATTTGCTCATGATATCTCTGTATTTATGCCTTCTATCCATTTTGATCTTATCTTGATAAATGGTGGAAGATTTTGGTGTATATCTGGGGCCCTGGAATTTTAGAACTGTATGTTGCCTTGGCCACATGTGTTCTCTATATATGGCTTTGCTAGAGAACCGAGTCCCTTAGCTAGCTGATCACTAAGAAGAGGCACATCAATAAGCTTGTGGCCTCTTGGTTGGGAGGATAATTACCCATAACCTTAAGTGATAATAGTAATAGTTGCCCACCCCATCCTCATCCCCAGGATCTGCAAGTGCCAGAGTGGATTAGAAGTTTGAACCCATACTGGCTGTTACAGATATTTGGAAAATGAGTACCCAAGGCTAGGCATAGTAATTCCCATTACCAGGAAGACTGAAATTGGTGAATCTCTTGATCTATAAATTTTGAGCTACAAAAGAGCTAAAGCTGAGTGGGTATTTTTACTCATCCTGGAAATCAATATGGTGAGCCTCCAAAAGTAGCAGCCACCATGCTGCCCAACAAGAGGAAAACTGACCTATGTTGGAAATAGAGCAGGTTAAAGCTTCAATGGGAACCAGAGGTGGGAGTAGACTTGTGAGTGGCCACTCCATGACCAGCCTATGTAAGATGGGGAGAAGAGAAGAGAGAAATAAGTGCCTGATCAGTAGCTTTTTATTCCACAGGAGGTGGGTCCCAACCCTGGAAGGATGAAGGTCAATATATCCTTATATTTTCAAATATGTTTAAGTCTTAGAGAAGCAGTGAACATTGTACATAGAAGATCTGGGCTTGAGGCCTGACTCTGACAGTTATTTAAACAAATCAGTTTGTAAGCCTTTAATTTACTTTATCTGTAAAAAGGGGAAAATACTTTTTTTACCTACCTCATAGGGCTATAATCCTTATAGTCCCCTCTGAGTGTCTCAAATGCAGACCATGCTGAAGATCCATTTTCATTGCCTTCCTGCCTTGTTTTCCACCCCCTCCATATATACACATAGAAAGTGAACTGGTAAATTAAAACTGGCAGAGGAGAAATACCACCCACACACCTTCTAACATGTTGGAAAGATGTGGCCAAACAAACACTTTAGCTTTGTACCAAATATCATAACTAGCTTTGTTACTATTTCAAAATATTGTTTGGTTTCTCAAATGAACTGTTGGGAAACTGTGAGAAAGACAGTCTGTCAGAGACCCAGACAGAACTGGGGGAAATGAGTCAAACAGAGAAACCAGATAAAAAGAAGTGGTTTGGGAAGACAATAGCCTAGAAAGAACATAAATGCCCCCTCTTATCAATGTGTGTCTTACAACATGATAGTAGATGCTTAATATGTGTGTTATAGTTAACTCCACTGCCTAGCATTGAGTGATCTGTTTCAGCCTCTTTCTTTTCCTTCTCTTCATTTTCCCATATGACAACTCTTATATTCTTCCTCTTTTGTATTTCCACTTCCACTGTCATAAACCAGACACTCGTTTTCTCTTCCTTGAACTGCTGCGGTAGCATCCTCAATGGTCTCCTTGCCTTCATTCTTTCCCCCTGAAATTTAGTTCCCCCAACCCTGCCAAATTAATCTTTCTAGTCAAATAGTCAATTATCTTCTATTAAGCACCTACCAACCCATTAAACACTGTGTTTGATGCTGAGGATACAAAGAGAAAAAGGAAACATCTTGTCTTCAAGGGGCATATATTCTATCAGGGGATATACATGCAAGTATAGATAAAGGGGCATTTTGAAGTAGGGGAATGATACCAGGAGCCAATGGCTCGGGAAGGCTCTTGTATAGAAGACGATACATGAACTGGGTCTTGGAAGAGATCATTATTCCAAAAAGAAGAGGTAAGGAAAGGGGAGGCATTTCAGGCAAGAGGTGAGGAGGGGAGGGCAGCAAGAGGGGTATCAAGGGGGGTCTATTCAAAAGAATAGACACAGATAATGGAGTGTCGTGTATGAGGAGCAATTAAAAAGGACAAGTTAAGTGGACTAGAGTGTGTGAGGGGATAGAATATGTAAGAAGGCTGGAAAGATAGGTTGGGGCCAGGTTGTAAAGGATTTAAAATACCAAGCGGAGAAGTTTATATTTGATCCTAGAGGTAATAAGCAGCCACTGGAATTCATTGAAAAGGGAGGGGACACAATCAGACTGGGCTTTAGGAAAATCACTTTGACAATGCAATGAAGGATGGATTGGAATAGAGAACAGCCCAAGGCAGAAAACAATGAACTGACTATTACAATAACCCAGGCAAGAAATGCTGAATGTGGCTATGTAAGTGGAAAGAAGGAAAAATATTTGAGAGATGTCATCAAGGTAGGAAAAAAAATGGTAACTAATTGGGGACATAAGGGGGAATAATAAGGAATCAAGGATAATACTGAGGTTGTGAAACAGGGTAACTAGAAAGAATGGTACTGTCAACAGAAATAGGGAAATTTGGAAAAGTAAAAGTTTGGGGACAAAAGAGAACAAATTCTATTTTGGACATATTGAATTTGAGATTTGACAAGATATCCAGTTTGAGATAACTAGAAGACATTTGGTGATACAGCACTGGGGGTCATAAGAGAGGTTAGGCCTAATATGAAATATAATAGTTATAATTAAATATTAAGATAAGAATGTCAAGAATAATTATATAACACTTTAACATTTGCAAAGTTTTCTATATATGTTAACCATTTGATCTAGGAATCATCTACATAGAGATAATTGAATCTTTCAAAACTGATAAGGTCATCAGTTATTTAACAGGACATAGTAGCAAAAATGAGGAGGATTTATCAGAAAGGTAGGAGAGAATCAAGAGAGAGAAGTCACAAAAACCTAGAAAGGAGAGACTTTCCAAGAGGAAAGAATGAACAACAGTCTCAATGGTTGCAGAGAGGGGGAAAAATGAGGATTGAGAAAAAAGTCATTAAATTTGGAATTTAAGAAATCATTGGTGACTATAGAAGGGGCAGTTTCTGGCCAACAATTAGGTAGAAAACCATATTGCAGAAAGTTTAGAATTGAGTGAGAGGAGAGAAGTGGAAACACTGATTGCAAATGCCTTTCTATAATTTAGAATTTAACTAAGGAGAGTAGAGATGTAAGATAACTAGCAAGAATGGTAGGGAAAAGTGAGTTTTCTTAAGGATGAGAGAGGTATAAAAGTGTTTGTAAATAGAGAAAGCCTGAAGATTAGAGAGAGTATAGAGATGATAGGTGGGACAATCTTGATAGGTTAGACTGGAAAGGATGAGATCAAGGATTCTTAAAAAAGAATCTGCTTTGGAAAGGAGAAAGGCTTTCTCTTCATAAAAGACATTGGTGAAGGAGGAGAAAAAGAGAAAAGGCATGTGAATGATGTGAAATGAAGAGGAGCAAAGAAGAGAGCAGGGGAAAAAAAGATAGAATAGTATTATGAACACTCAGAAAACTATCCAGGAGGATAGTGTGAAATTCTAAAAGGATATATAAATCATGAAACTGTGCTGTTAGGTTTCAGGACAGATTTATTTTATGGAATTTCAACTGGACCCCCCATGGCAGCAAGACTATCATTTAATACCTCCCTAATTGACTCATTATCCCACTCAGCAATGTCTTTTCCAATTTTTTTTCATCTTTACTTTTCTCTCTCTTAGTTCTCATTCTTCTCAATCTTTTAGTTTAAGAACCTTGTGTCATATTTCACTGGAAAAAAAATGCATTTGTTGAGAACTCCCTCATCACCTGGATACTTGCTTCCATTATCTTTTCCTTCACCTGGATCTCACAAGAAGAGGTGGCCTTTCTCCTTGCCTTCACCACTGCATGAACATATTATCTTCTCTAGAAGATTGCTTCTTCTATTATCTCCACTTTCTTACTACTGTCTACTGTCTGTCTTCTTACTACTTCTCTACTGCCTACAAACAAGCCCATGTTTCTCTTAACTTCATTTACTTGATTCAGCCTATTTTACTTTATCCTATTATTGCCAAAATCTGTCAGTTCTTATCTTTGCGAAATCTTTTATATATATACAACACCTTCTTTCCTATGACACCGACACTAGCCTGGTGTAGACCCTTATCACCCATCCCCTGGACTATTGCACTGGTCTTCTAGTTGGTCTTCTTGCCTCAAATTTCTTCCCATTCCAACCCATTCTTTATTCAGATAACAAAGTGACTATGTAGAATTCAACATGGTGCACTTGTGCGCAGCGTGGCATGCACGCACACACAAAATGTCAGTGGCTTTCAAAGTTCTTTTTAAACTGACCCCTTACTCTTTTCCAGTCTTCTTATACTTTACTCCCTTCTATATATTCCATGATCTGGTGACAAGGGCCCCCATCTCCCATTTCTTTACATTTGTATTGTCCCCCATGCCTGCAATGAGAGCATTATAAGTCTCCCTTCCTCTTCCCTGAATTTCTCCAAGTCTCAGATAAAATTTTCCTGTAAGAAACCTTTCACAGTCTCCTGTATTGCTCATACCTTCCCTCCCAGATTATCTCCAAATTATGTATATGCATACATGTAAGAATGTATAATTACTATATTTAGTCTGTATATACTCACTTAACTCTCTAGATATGTATGTACACACACAGTGCCTAGCACAATAGGTAGTTAATAAATGCTTGTTGAATTGAAAGATCAAGAAAAATAAGGATTGATTTTCAAAGAACATTCAATTTGTCAAAAAGTGATTGGTAACTTTAGGGAGAGCTATTTTATTTGAATGGGTAATTAGATTTTAGATCCCAATTGCCAAGGGTTGAGAAGTGAAAGAAAAGGAAATAGAAATGATGCCAATTCTAATCACAACTCTCACTTGCTTAAATGAATACTTATTGCCTACTAAACAAGGTCTAAATAAATTCCTCACCCTGGCATACAAGGTCATCTACAGTCTGTCTTCAGTGTGTTTTTCCAGCCCTGTGTCACACTGTTTTCCTCACTTGACCAACAGTACAGCCAAACCACCCTACTTGCCATTCTGCAGACATGCTCAATGCCTTCTTGTCTCTGTACTTTTATTCATATCATTTTCTGCTTTGCCTGTCCTACCATCTATACCTGTGAAAACCCTATCCATCCTTAGAGGCCCAGCTCTCATCTTACCCATTCAGCTCTGCTTTCCTTGATGGATTTGTCTCTCTTTAAAATTCTCTCCACACCTCATTTTTGTACTTAGCAGACTGTTTTGAATAGTGGTTGTTTGTACACCTTTCTCTGGGGCCAGAGTTGTCCTGGGTGGTGAGTGCAGGAGAGCAAACTCACATACTTAAATGGCTTACTGTATTTAGCCAGCCCTGGTCATACTTCACATTCTGCACCTGTTATTTTCTGGCTGTCAATATGACCTATGTGCATAATTCCCACACCCATACCCACACCCACTCTGCCTCTTCTACTGGAAACTCTAATCAAATCAGCGCTGCCAAATGGAAAGGGAGTATCAAGTCAACTCCTCTGATAAGTCCCTCCATGACCACCACTCCCTCTTATCTGCTCTCCTTATATTCGAATATAAGCTCCTTAAGGACAGGAACTGATAAGTTTTTATATCTTTATTTCCAGTTTAGAGCAATTTTTGTCATTTAGCCAATCCTTAATGCTTATTCATTCATTCATTCATTCCTAATAGATCACGAATTCTTTGAGGGCCCTGACATTTTTCTTTCTATTCTCTCACTGTACATAGCACTCTGTTTTATAACAGAGTTGGGTACTCAGTAATTTTTTTTAGATGAATGAGTGTTAAAATGAGATAAAGGAAAGTGACATGGAAAATAGACCAGTTTGATTTGACTTTTATACAGATGCTTGTTTTTATTATTAGCAATATAAAAAATAATAGGTGAATGGTATTTAGCTGTATATAATTATAGAGATGACATGATTGACACTGAAAGGTGAAAGCAGGATTTAAAATAAAATCAATTCTCTGAAATGAACTTGAAATATTGGCTGAAGGTTAAAAAGAAAGAGAAAAGGAAAGATGCTATTTGGGAAAGAGGAAATCTTTTCCATTGCATCAATCAATCAAGGGATAGATGAAAATGAATTTATTCCATTCATTAATTAAAGAATAATTACTATTGTTTAACTCCATAGAGGAGAACGTAACGTGTGTATGATGCCTTTTATATGAGAAATTAAAGCTTTCAAAAAAGATATAGAAAGACTGAACTATTTCACCTGGTGGCTATTCCTGTCAGCCCATCTTGGAGGAAAGAATGTAAAAAGCACTTTCACAAACTGGCTGGTAAAGATGTGTGGAGAGGCAGACTGAGAATTCTGCAGGTCAGACTTAGAGTAGGAAAGAGACTTTAAATCTATGCTTATCTTCTTTATCTATTTGAAGTGATTATTAATAAACTTAATGGAAAATAATAACTTGGAGATATTCATTTTAATCTAACAGAGATGTGTGAAATGACTTGTTATTCTTCGTCAGTCTTTTGACTCAGTGGGCAATAAGGTAATCATGCATCCGTTATCTTGCACAAATTCAAAAACTCAGAGTAATCTTAGGCACTGTCAAATGTGTATACTTATTAAATATGATTTGCGTAGCAATCACTATGACCTATTTCCCCTACCCCATTTTTGTATAAAAGTAAAATTGGGGATATAAAATGTCACAGTACTAGAGAACTTTTTTCCCCAAAAAACCACATCTTACAATTTTCAGATTTTTTAGATATACAATTTTGAGTATTTGGGGAGCATTCCCAGAAATTTTGTCCCACTGCATCCCAAGAAGTAGTTATGAAAAATGTAAAGGAGGAAGTCTTTTTCGCCTTCTTTCCATCATGACTCTACTTGGCCAAGTTAGCAGTCATCCTCAGATGCAGAAACAATGGGTTTTTATTTGTTGGTGTCCTTCTCATTGGCTAGCATGATGCTAATGAACATTTTGGCTAGCCAGTGACAAGGAATGCAAGAATTTTGGGGAGATATTCATTCAATATAGGCTCCAGTGTAAGGATCCAAAGCATGTATCCAAATCCAAATCCAAAGTACTCCCTGAGTGCAATGAAGGTCCTGCTGAGCCAAGGCAATTCAATAGACCATAAATAAACTCTTATAATTCTGTGTGAAGAACCATGAACTAGGCACTATGGTACATGCGAAGTTTATATAAAACATTTTCACTACTTTCATGGAGTTTAAAAGCTGGTAGATTCAAACTACTCCTTTATCCCTCCTTTCCGACCTCTCGACTTGCCAGGAAAAGGTTTGCTTAGGGGGAAATTTAAGTGTGATCAAATTGAACAAAGCCCCCAAATGCTTTGAATAGGAGGACTGCTTGTCACTGAGCATCTAACATGTGGCTCTGTTTGAATATCCAAAATTCTACATTTTTATTGCTTTTTTAGAATTGCTTTGTTTTCTCAAAATAGAGTCAAATAACTAAAATAAGCCAGGCTAAGAATTTTTAGTATTTCAGTTCTCTTAATAGTTGATTTTGTTCATCATATTCCCCAACTATGTAACCATGAAGCTGTCTCTTAACCACTCAATCTCAGATTCATCCTCTACAAAAAGAGCCATAGGTACGTGTTCAGTCCTAGGGAGAGGATGGTCGCACTTGATTAAAATCTACATTTGAATTATTCTGTTCATTTCTGCAAACTGCATTTCAGGAAAGGCCCAGATAAGTGGGAGTATATGCTGGTGAAAGGCTTCAAGATCATCCCAAAGAACCACCAGTTGTAGGACTGCTAGAGGTTTAGATGTGAGGGCTGTTGACAAATACTTGAAAGACTGGTATATGGAAGAGAGATTACATTTCTGCTTGGCCCCAAAAGGTAGGAGTAGGTGCAATGGGTGGAAGCTTCAGAAAGGCAGATTGAGATTTATTATGAGGGAAAACATCCACAAAATTGGAGCCATCCAAAAATAAAAGGGCAGCCTCCAAAGGTCATGGGCTCTTTCTTTCTTCGTAGAAGTCTCCATGAAATGCTGAATGGCCCCTTATCAGGTGTGTTAGAGAGGAGATTCTTATTCAACTACAAGTTAGATTAAGTGGCTTTCTGAGGTCCCTTCCAACATTAAGATTCTCTGATTAAGTAGAGGCTTATTATTAACATAGAAGGAAGAAAAAACCCATTGACCACAAAAATGATCAATTTAGTCATTGCAAATAGATAGATTTAGGTTTTGCATCAAAAGACTATGAGTTTGGGGAGCATCTAAGTGGCTCAGTGGTTTGAAAACCAGACCAGGTTCAAATGTGAACTCCAGACACTTCCTTGCTGTATGAGCCTGGACAAGTCACTTGACCCCCATTGCCTAGCCCTTACCACACTCTTTTGCCTTGGAACCAATACACAGGATTGATTCTAAGATAGAAGATAAGGATTATTTTTTTTAAAAAAGACTCGATTTTTTCACAATGCCATTCAAATGTACACTGTACTATTGTGGAAATTTTGAGGAAGTCTCTTTTTATGATATAAAATCTTATTTCTATCCCCTACCTTGTTCCCCCTTCCCTACAAAACAGATTTCTGCAATGAAGAAAGAAGGATAAAATGTCTTGTGCAATTTGTAAAAATTATTTCATGACTCTTCTGCCTAGAAATAGAATGTGCTAAAGCGATTTTAGGGTCATTCTTCAAAGTTTAATACTAATAAAATTTACCCAATATCCCAAGCAATCAATAATCAGACAATAGCAAAACATGGCACAACTCATTTTAATTGAAACTTGGAAGCTATCAGTCAGAAAAGGTAGCCTAGAGATGGTGGGGAGGGGTGGGTTGACTGATATGTCACCAGAACAGAAGACTGTGACAAGAATCCTGAAGAAAGCTTTGCCCTCGCTGCCTCATCTGTGGTCCTACTGTTAGCTCTGAGAATTGCTCGGTTTTGGGAGACGGTGGCATCGGCTGTCTCTGAGTGTATACTGAGTAACTGAAGCATGAGGGAAAGCAAGGACAGACAGAGGGGTCAAGCCGGTTTTCCTGCCCTTTAAACTTCCTGGTCATCACAGAGGCATTGCTGACATAGCATTCCCTTGAAGTTCACAAGACTTCCTGTACTTGACATTTGGACTTTGGTATCTGTAGCAGGAAGAAGGTATTACTTATTCCAAGCTATTACCTATATAATGTATAATCCTGTTGAGTTGTTCAAAGTGCCAGAGACCAGCAGCACAAAAAAAGCTTAAAATGAGCTGTCTGTTTTGTAGGAAAACATAAAAGAACCATGCCTACAGAATCCTAGGTCTTCCTCAGTGAATTTCATTTGAAGTGACAGGGATAATTTTTCTTGTTGTTGTTCAGGCATGTCAGATTCTTCATGATCCCATTTGGGGTTTTCTTAGCAAAGATACTGGAATGATTTGCAATTTCCTCCTCCAGCTCATTTTACAGATGAGGAAACTGAGGCACACAGGGTTAGGAGACTTGTCCAGGGTCACACAGCTAGTAAGTGTCAGAGGCTGGATTTGAATTCAGGAAGACAAATCTCTCTAACTCTAGTCCCAGTACTCTATGCATTATGGCACCACCTAGCAGCCTGAAAGGGATGATAGAGATCATCTAGTGTAACCTGTTCAAACTGAGAGTCTGGATTCGCCCTCCACAACATCTCTTCCCTTTTCTGCCTCCTAGCCCAGACTCCCATCATCTGTTTTATAATAATGGTCTCAAGGCTTTACCATCTCACATACAGCTGCCAAAGAGATATTTCTAAAAGCACATGTTTGACTATAATCCATCCCTCCTCAAAAGGTTCCACTGGTTCTCCATTGCTTCTAGAATCAAATACAAATTCTTGTTTGGCATTTAAAGTTCTTTAAAATCCAATTACAGCCTGCCTTCCTAGCCTTGCACACTGCTCCTGTCTCTGCTCCAGACAATCAGACCTGCTTGAGTATACAGTACAGCATTCCTTTTGCTGTGTGTCTTTGGCTCCATAGGCTGTCCCCCATGACTGAAATGCCTGCTCACTTCATCTCAATTTCTTTTTTTTTGTTGTTGTTTTTTAACCCCTTCCCTTCCATATTAGAATAAATGCTGTGTATTGGTTCCCAGGCAGAAGAGTGGGAAAGGCTAGCTAGCAACGAGGGTTATGTGACTTGCCCAGAGTCACACAGCTAGGAAGTGGCTGGGCTTTTTCTCAATCTACTGAGCCACCCGGCTGCCACTCCTTGCCATCTTTCAAAGTTCAGCCCAAGCTCTTTTCAAGATTGTCTTTCCTGACTCCATTCCTATTCCCGCTATCAATACCTTCCCTAAAGAAATTAATTTATATTTCCTTTGCATATCTTTTGCATTTACATACATATGAATATAGTGTGTTTCTCCTCATTGAATGCAAGCTCCCCAAGGATGGTAAGTAGTACAGTATCTAAAGAAAGCACTAGACCTGGAATCAGGAAGATCCGAGTTAAAAATCCAGCCTCAGACATTTACTAGCTCTGTGATACCTGGCAAGTAATTTAACCTCTATCTGCCTCAGTTTCCTCCATTGTCAAATAATAGCATCCATCTCCTAGGGTTTTTGTAAAAATAAAGTGAGATAATATGTGTAAAGTGCTCTGCAAACCTTAGAGTGCTGTATAAATGCTAGCTATTACTATTATTGGCATTTTTGTCTTTATATCCCCAGTGCCTGGGCATAGTAAGTCAGTCCTGAGTAAATGCATGTTGATTAATTGATTTTGTTCATGGTCACATGGATGGTGAATTGTAAAGCACCAATTGGAATCCAGGTCCTCAGATTCCAAACCTAATGTGCTTTCCATGCTATCAGGTTAAACCTATAAAGGGCAAATTAACCGTCACTTCTCAGTGGGATTGTGTCTGTCCCCTCCTGATTTTGCAACTTCAGGCAGACCTGAAAGCTGCTAGAGTAGAACCCTGTAACTCTGCTTGTAAAGTCAGGAACCTTGATTTTGCACCCAGTTTTGGACCTCTCAATCTAGCCTGCAGGTGGTTTCTAGGCTGTGACCTGAAAGCCAATTGTACTAGTTTTCTGATTGTCATTCACCCCACTGATCCAACTTCTTCTCTACTTGTGGCTCCCCAGCTTGTTCTAGATTTGTGAGGATACTGGAAGTGTGGGCACTTATTAATTGGGGACCTTGCCCTACCTACTTTTTTTTAACCCTTACCTTCTATCTCAGAATTATTACTGTGTATTGGTTCCAAGGTAGAAGAGTGATAAGGGCTAGGCAATGGGGGTTAAGTGATTTGCCCAAGATCACACAGCTAGGAAGGGTCTGAGGCCATATTTGAACCCAGGACTCCCCATCTTGGATCTCAATCCACTGAGCCACCCAGCTGCACCCACTTTACCTACTTCTTACAGAAGATGGAAAGGCCCAATAGCATGACTATTCCCGTGTGAAAAGATTGGGTTTTTTTGTTTGTTTCCAAAGAGATGAGTGACTTGGGAGGAGACCTTTACGATGGGTGTGCAAACATTCATTGTTTATAAATGGTTCAAGCAGGTGTTCATAGTCTTTTATTGCATCATGGACTCCTTTGGTAATCTGAAGAAGTTTATGGACCCTTCTCAGAGTAATGATTTTAAATGCATAAAATACATAGGATTACAGAGGAAAACAATTATACTGAAAAAAAATAGTTTTCAAAGCATTTTTCAAAAATAAGTTCACAGAATCATGTAAACATGGAAAATTTTTCTTAATTAATTAATTAAATTAAATTAAAAACAAAAAAATAAGTTCACAGTAATATATGTATAGCCCAGTGAAATTGCTTGTCAACTCCAGAAGTGGGGAGAGAAGAGGGGAGAGAGACAGCATAAATCATGTAACTATGAGAGGGAAAAAAAGTTCACAGGAGAAGGTGGGTGGCACAGAAGATAGAGTGCCAGGCCTTGAATTGAGAAGATTTGGGTTTAAATCTAGCCTCAGACACTTCCTAGCTGTGTGACCCTGGACAAGTCACTTAGCCATATTTGCCTAGCCCTTGCTCTTTTGTCTTAGAGTTGTTACTAAGACAGAAAGTAAGGGTTAAAAAAAAAATTGGTCACAGACTCCAGATTAAGAACTCCTGGTCTAACTTTACCAGTAGTAACAATGCAGTGATCCAGGACAATTCTGAGGGACTTATGGGAAAGAACACTATCCACATCCAGAGAAAGAACTGTGGGAGCAGAAACAGAAGAAAAGCATATGATCAATAACATTGTTCAATGGGGATGTGATTTGGGGTTTTGGTTTCAAAAGATTGCTCTATTGCAAAAATGAATAATATGGAAATAGGTATAAGTGACAATCTTTGTACAACCCAGAAGAATTGCTTGTCAGCTCCTGGAGAGGGAAGGAAAGAGGGGAGAGAAAGAAAATGAATCAGATAGAAAAATATTTTTAAAATTAAAAATAGAAAAATTAGAGACCATTTTTGAAAAAGAACTCCTGGTCCAAAGGGAATGCAAGAAAAGCTCCTAGCCCAGCCAGTATCAGGAAATAGATGAAGAGAAGTTTAAAAAAACAAAAAAAAAACCTCCTTCAGGCCTTTTTTGGGCAGGTTTTAAATGGAGGCAAGAGAAATGAACTGTCAAGAGTAGTGGCAGAGAGTGTTAGGGAAATGACTTAGAGCAAGCTTAAGAAAAATGCCTGTTTCTGACAAAGGTTAGACAAGAAGATTTCAGAACAGAACGGGCTTTCCTGCCTCCCCCTCTAGAGCCCCACTTGGGTTCACACATCGTTTTTCAGCCTCTTCTGCCCAAGCCAGACACTCTGCCACCTGCTTTATTCATGAAAGCTGTGCCACTCCTTCACATGGAATGTGTGAATGGGGTGCCCACTGGGCATGAAGCGATTAAGCCTTTTCTCTTTCCCCCTCAGATGTTTGGCCAGTCTGAAACCCAGGTCTAGATCCCGGCAGCCCGGGCTCTTTTTTCATGTTCTTGACTTTGCTTTGTCATAAGTGCTCAGGCAGCGTCCGTTTGGGTATTTATATTCCAAGCACAGGGCTCCCTCCCTTGCCTGCTGGCTCCTCGAAGCTGATGGCTGCCCTTTGGCCTCGGACTCCCCTGGCCAACGCGAGCTCCGCGATGATTTGCTGTGGGGAGCAGAGGTGCAGCGCTGTTAAGCTGCATTGTGTATTTGTCTTGTAACCCACAGACAAGAAGAAGACAGGCAAATTCCAGCCCTTCAAGAAGTTGTTTGGCAGAAGGAAAAAGAAGGAAGCTCCCTCGTCCCGGGAGATCTCGGTGGTCAAACAGAGTAACGCTTTCCGGAATGCCTGCAATGGTGCCCTCTCTTCCGATGAGGAGACCCTTGATGATTCTCTAAGGTAATGACATCGATTGACTTTCTTTTTTGCCTCTAAAGTGCTAGCACAGGAGAGGTCCTCCTAGGAGTGACAAGGCAGTTTCATTTTAAGAAAAAGCATGGCAGGAATTGGATCAGAAAGGGTGCCTTTGGACCCATGTTCTGAAGACAATTTTCCTGCGTGTGATCTGGGGGAAAGCCACTTTTCTGGGATCAAGGGTGGAGGGGCACCCGGGTCAAAAGTACCCAAGCTTGGTGAGAACTCTCCAGCTCAGGCAATGTCTTGGTTTCCCTCTTCTCCTCTGAAAGGATTCTATTGCTTTTGACTCTGCCCAAGCTAATGAAGAAGGAAGCTCCTTGAGTCCTTCCTGTCATTTAGGCAGGAGAGAGGAAGGAGGGTGAAGGGAAGGAGCCCAGCTGGACAGCCAGAACCCAAGACATGGGTGCTCCTGGACCAAGGGCACATGCTTTTTAGTTCTCACTGAATTTGTTTAGGACCAGACTTGTACCCCCTATAATGAGGCTAAGAATAGGCATTCAGTGAAACCTTCAGCTTTGGCTTCCTGGCTTACATTTGTTTAAAATTGATTTATCCAGTTGGAAACCTTTCCAATAGGATCAGGAGTGAAGCAGAGATGTCCATTATCTCCACTACTATTAATATTGTACTAGAAATGCTAGTGGTACCAATTAGAGATGAAAAAGAAATTGAAGGGATCAAAGTGGGCAGTGAGGAAACTAAACTATCACTCTTTGCAGATAACATGATGGTATACCCAGAGAATCTGAGAAAATCAACTGAAAAGCCAGTGGAAATAATTTACCACTTTAGCAAAGTTGCAGGGCACAAGATAAACCCATGTAAATCATCAGCATTTCTGTATATTTCCAACAAAACTCAGCAGCAAGAGTTAGAAAGAGAAACTCCATTTAAAATCACTCTAGACAATAAAATTGGTTTATCTAAGTTTATATAGAGTTATATGAGCAGTGACTCTGCCTATGACAATACTAAGAATCCAAGTGTCAGGAATTATTTTCTCACCCAAGTATTATTTAGGATCTGTTGGACTTTAACACTGACAGCACACATATTCTGAGAGTAACTCTAAGTGATCTTACATAGCTTTGTATCAGTAGGGTGTCAGACACTGCTTTGCGCATTGTAGGTGCTCAGCAATTATTTGATGAATGAATGAACCAGATATTCCCTGGGTTGAGTGAGACTAAAGACAAAGACTAAAAAGCTAGGTGGCACTGAGCCTGAAGTCAGGAAAACCCAAGTTCAAATCTAGCCTCAGGAGAGAACCATGCCTGGAATAGGAGGTCCTGGGTTCAAATATAGCCTTAGATACTTCCTAGCTGTGTGACCCTGGGCAAGTCACTTAAAGCTGATTGCCACTCTTTTTTCTTAGAATTGATAAGAGGGGGCCACTGGGTGGCTCTGTGAATTAAGAGCCAGGCCTGGAAACTGAAAATCCTCCATTCAAATCTGATCTCAGATACTTCCTAGCTGGGTGCCATAGACAAGTTACTTAACCCCCACTGCTTAGCCCTTTTCTGCCTTGGGAACCAATGCATAGTACTAATTCCAAAATGGAAAATAAGAGTTAAAAAAATGAAGAAGAATTTATACTAAGACAGAAGCTAAGAGTTTTTATGAAAAATAAAGCCTCAGACACTCACTAGCTATGTGGACCTGAGTAAGTCACTTAGCCCGGCTTGCCTTAGTTGCTGTATATGTCAAATGAGCTTGAGAGGGATATTGCAAACCACTCCAGCATCTTTGCTAAGAAAACCCCAAATGGGGCCACAAAGAGTCAGACACAGGTGAAATGACAAAATAATAATATTTTGTGTTGGTAAATTTATCATAATAGGATCTAGTGCCATATTCTAGACAGAGGTAGTCTTCTATGAGGAAATATTTAGACTGCAGGGAGAAAAGCTCTTTTTAAACTTAAAAACATTATTAATATCTTTTGATGTTACCTTTGTTCCCAAATATCTCTCTCCTCTTTCCCTGGAAAGTCATTCCTTATAACAAAAAAAAAAGTAGAGGGGAAAAAAACATGTCAGCAAAACTAACCAACACAGCAACCAAGTCTGACAATATATTCATAACTTCCCACTTCTGAAAAGAAAAGGACATTTTCTGAGAAGATATCACCTAAAATTCTAAAAATGCACATTGAGGAGTACCTATTTTGTGCTATCTTGATTTTCCCCCCTAGAATAACCTCTTCCTATTTCCCATTTTATTTCTCCTTCATATGTTGAATGAAGACTTAAGGGAAGCAAATTTTGAGAAAAGGTATTTTAATCATTAGAGCAATGGTCAGAAAGCCAGTATTGGCATTAATTTGTGGTGTGGTCCATTGCCACACTCTAGTGGATTAAGCTCTAGATTAGAAATTATGGAAATAATGCTTTGCATACAATAAGTAGGTATTGAATGACTGTCTTAATGAATGGAGTACTTTTTCCCCTTTTGCAATCTCCATTTGAAGAGGGACATTAACAAACCAAAATATATCCAAAAGAAGGTAATCAAGATTATGAAAAGCCTATCAAACAATCATTAAAATATTAATGTTAATAATTAAATAGTCAAATATTAATAAGAAATAGTCAGTTCTTACCCTGTGCTCAGTAAGGTTTTTTTTTAATATTTTGGTAACTTTCAATATAACTGATTTCCTTTTTAATTTTATGCATTTAAAGACTGAGTCCATAGGCTTCAAAAGACTGTCCAAGGGATCCCCCCCCCAAAAAGATTAAAAACCCCTAAAGTCAAAGAAACTGGAGATGTTTGCCCCAAGAAGAGAAAATGGAGGGAGGATATGATTTTCTTCAGGTCAGTTATTTAAGGGGTTGGTATGTGGTAGAAGGATGTGGCTTAGCCCACTTCAAAAGGCAGAATTAGAACTACTCTGCCCATAGTATTATGTTAGGTGTTACAACATATCTCAAAGACCCTTTCTATAATCTTGAAGTCTTTACAATCTTCTTAGGAAAGGTAGATTTATACAAAAGAAACAGTTGCCTAATAGCAAACAACAGCTTAGGATGAGTACCAATCATGATGAGTACCAAATGATGAGACATATTTAAAGGAGAGAGAAAGAGAGAAAGGAAAGAGATCTCTGTAGTTTGGAGCTGTCAAGAAAGGCCACATGGAGTACTTACAGACTTAAAGATTCCTGTTTAGATCAGGAGAGAAGAGGGAGATGATGTACCAAAGCAGAGAAGGCAGCATGCAAAAAGGCTTGGATTGGGAGACTGAAAAAATAATTTTAATGGAGAATAATAGGTAGGACAGACTTGGATGGGGTACAACAGTCAGTGGAATGAGAACACTGGCTGCCTGGAGGGTAAAAGCAGGAGGAGGTACCCAGGGAGAGATGAAGAAAAGTGGAGGTGGGTGAACACTAGAGGCAAATTTCATCTTTTCCACAGTATTGCCCAAGGCTGGTCCTGGAGAACAGTTACTATAATTTTACTTTACATATAAGTACATATATATGGAATATATATATATATATATATATATATATATAAATAAAATGAGCCTACTCTCCCTGCCCCACTTTTGGAAGACTGAAAATACCTTGCAGAATCTGCTTGGTTCATCTTCCTGGCTAGACAGAGGTTGGAGGAAATGTCTGCATTTCTCAGATAAGAGAGCTTGAGAAAGAAAGAAATGAGAAATTACAATAAAACCCCAGTTCTCGTCGCCACCACCAACCCAAGGGCTTTCTGCTTTGCTAAGAGGATTTCTTCGATTTGGCATCACCAAAAATGAAGTCAGAAAAGACCATTTTATTAGATTTTTCTATTCATACCCGGAAGAGTCAAGGACACAGGGAAATTGGAGAAGGCAATAGAAGAGAAATAAAAATAATGAAATGGATGGGAATTAGGAACTAAGAGCCAATTTAATGGAATTGGAGCTATTTAGGTTGGAGAAGAGAAAGAAGATGAATGTTTTACTAAGTGTTTTCAAATATAGAGCATCATAGTACAATGGAAATCAAAATGGTTTGGGTTTGAAATCCCATTTCTTCTACTTATGACTTTGTGACCTTTTGGCAAGTTGCCTAAAATTTGTTTCTTCATCTATAAAAGGAAGGGTTTGGATTCATTGACCTCTACAGTTCCTTCAAGATCTAATACTTCCTTCTTGCTTGTCTTGCTTGTCTTGCTTGTTGCTACCTAACCTTGGGTATTTTAATTAACCTTAGTTCCCTCGCATGGATGATAGAAAGGAAAATAATATAAAGGAGATAACAAAAAAGAGAGAATTGCAAAAAGTATAAAAGCACTGTATGAATGCAGGGTATTGTTTTTGCCCTATATAAGGAGAACATGGACGGACAGTTCTCCCTTTCCAGAATATAGAAGAGATTGTAGCAAATGTGATTTACATTAGAGTCAACAACATTCTTGCTCTGAGAATAATTGAGGTGATTTAGGAAGACTGTAGATAGACTCTAACGGTGACACTCTTTAAAAATTGCTTAAACCACAGTTTGTCTCAAAGAAATAAGTCCTACCTAAAATTTGAAGGGTGAAGCAGATGATCCCACCAGGTCACCTCCAGCTAAAATATTCCATGGTTTCATGATCCCAGTTTCTTTTCAGTTATGTTACCCATAAAAGTAATTTTGCAATTCCCATGATAATCTGCTCTAAATTGGCAGTGAAATGGATAGAACTCTAAACCTGGAGTCAGGAAGACCCAAGTTCAAATCTGACCTTAGACTCTAAGTATGTGATATGGGCAAGTCACTTACCCTTTGTTTACCTCAGTTTCCTCGATTGTAAAATCAGGATAATAATAGCACCTATCTTGCAGGGTGGTTGTGAGGATCAAAAGAGACAACAAGCACTTAGCATAGTACCTGGCACATAATAGGCACACTAATAAACATATATTCCCTTCCTCTCTAATATCTCTGGCTTTTGGTCTTCCCCTGTCTATTCAGGGTTATACTTTTTCATAGAACATAAAAGCCAAGAGCCAGGCTCTAAGTCTTCCCACCAAATATAATCTAATTCCAATCCCCTCCAGCAGCTCCACTTGGGTTTGTGAGCTGATTTAATTTGTTGTTTAGCATTTCATATGAATGAGAATAGCTTATCTGTTAGGGAGAGAAACTGCTGATCAATCACTATTGCCCACGTCGTCATAGAAACCGGACAAAATGCAACTCTAGTTATATTTCCTCATTTCTAAAGTGAATCCCTAATCATTGCCATAGTAATTACCCAATATGTATTTCCCCCAAATTACATGGTACTTGTCCAAAAATGACAATGGATAAGGAGTGGGAGGGCCATAGATGTGTATTAAACTGTGCAGCTGTGCTAAGCCCCTCAAGGCTCTTCCTTCCATGATGGAGCCACCCTCTAGGGCTCACACTCCAAAGCTGAACTGCTCTTTCTGATGGGTATGGGAAGGATGATGGTAGAGAGCTGGGAGTGGCTTTGGGCACTTGCACAAATGTCATTTACCTATGTAACCTTGGAGAGCTTGTTTCTCTCCACTCTGGACTTTAGTTTCTTTGTCTGTGGATGGAGATTTGGACAAGATAACATCCAGGATCCCTTCCAGCCTCAAATCCTATGAAAATCCTTAAGATTCAGGTAAATTCAAGGAGTGGAGAGTGTGAAGAAGTTCACTAAGATACCTGTATGTCTGTTCTATGGGTCACTTTTTCCTTTACCCAGGACCTGTGCCAGGACCAGGTACAGAGAACACCAGCTCAGCCTCACCCTCATTATCTCTTCCTACTCACTTTTACTTTGTATTTCCTTAGGGCAGAATGCCAGGGAAGTGTCCTGGGATCATAAATCCAAAGTTGGAAGTCATCTGATAATAATAACTAATGTTTTTATAGCAATTTAAAGGTTACAGAGCACTTTACAAATATTGTCTCATTTGATCCTTACAACCCTCAGAAGCAGATGCTATTATTAACTTAATTCTCTCCCAACCTCCCAGTGCCTCCCCCTATATACTCACAAACACACACAAAAGGAAACAAAATCCTTATAACAAATATGCACAGTCGAGCAAAAGAAATTCCCACATTGACTATCTGAAAATGTTTTCTCACAGAGCACCTTGAGTCTATCACCTCTCTAACTTTGTTAAGAGATGGCTAGCATGATTCATCATGTATCTTCTGGAAGGATGCTTGTAATTGCATGGTTCAGAATTCGTAAAAGTCATTCAGATGTTACTGTATGGATTGTTCTGGGTTCTGCTCACTTAACTCTGTATCAGGACATACAAGTCTTTGCAAGTTTCCCTGAGACCATCCCTTTAGTCATTTGTTATAGTATAATAATAATTCTATTACATTCACATACCATAATTTGTTCATCCATCTCCTAGTTGATGGATACTCCCACCCCTTCATTTCCAGTTCTTTGTCACCACAAAAAGAGCTGCTGTGAATATTTTTGTATGTGTGGGTCCTTTATTCTTTCTTTAATTACTTTGCCAAAAGAAATGCATAGTTTGGTGACTTTAGGAATACAGTTCCAATTGCTTTTGCCTATCTCTATTTCCTCAATTTATTTTTCTTATTGTTAAAGCTGTATCTCTAACATTGTCCTTCCCAAAATGATGATTATGAACATCTGATTTTGCCAATTCTTAAGGTTTCGATTACTTACTTTCTAATTCATGTTTAATCTTTCTTTGAAATCCTTTATTGAATTCTATTTTTTTGCATTGTGGCAAATAAAGGAAATATTTCATATTTTGGGGGGGTGTATTTACTTTTAAAGGCTTTATGGTCTAAAAATGATTAGTTTTTATAAAGATACTAAGGAAAGCTGAAAATAGCTCTATTTCTTTATAATCCCATTTTGTAAAAACCAGAGATCTATTACATCTAACTTTTATACAATTCAAATCCTTAGCTTATTTCATATTTATCTTTTGTTTTATCTGTCTAGGTCTGAAAGAGGTACATTGAAGTCCCTCTCTATTTTGGTTTTACTATCTATTTCTTTCTGTAATTTGGTGAAATTTCCCTTTAAATTATTTAAAATTTTGCCATTCAGCACACATATCTTACTCACTGATACTGATTCATTATCTGTAGTGCCTTTAAGCACAATATAATTTTCCTATTTATTCCTTTTAATTGTGTCCATTATTATTAACTTCTTTGAGATGATTCCTACTCTAGCTTTTCTTTGAATTTACCTGAAGTATAATAGATTTTGCTCCAACCTCTTAACTATGAATTTTTATGTTTCAAGTATTTGTCTTGTAAACAAGATGCTGTTGGATTCTACTTTCTAATCTACTGCCATATCTTCTTCCATTTTATTTCCTATTCTCATTCATGGTTATGATTGTTAATTATGTATTACCCTCATTCTATCCTCCCTTCCTTTGCCATCTCTTTCCCCCATTTATAAAGAAAGTGGTAAAGAAGGAGTGTATTTATTACTAATGATCTACAATGGAATCAGTTTGTTTCTACTCTGCCACCCTTCTCCTTGCTCTACCCTGAACATTTTAAACTTTCACTTTCCTTTTTTCCTTTTCCATCACATTCCACCTCTGACATTGAAAGGCTCCTCTCACAATGTCCCAGTCCATTTCCCTAATGAATTTTGTATATTTCTACCTCATATTCTTTGCGTGTGTGTGTTCAACTCTCCTTTGTTGAGTGAGGTTAATAGGATGCTCATTCCCTTTACCCTTTCCTCCATGTTTATATAATATATTCTCTTTCTTTCCTTCCTTCTTTCCCTAGAATGTTCCCTATTTCCTTCCTTTTTCTTTAAGTCTGACTGCCTCTGCTCATTCAATCTACAGTTTTACAAAGGGACATTTGTTAGCCCAGGGACCAATGAATCGCTTATTCCTAAATGGATTACACTGAATCGCTAGCAAAATACTAGACCTGAAAGGACCATCTAGTCCTAACCCTTTGTTTTACATATAAAGAAGTATAGACCCAGGGGAAAAATGGGATTTTGTTCAAGGTCACCAGGCTCTTTAAAATGGTTTGGTTCATTCTGTAATCCCGATATTCTCTGGAGCAAATACAAATCCCACTAACATGGCCTGTGTGTTCTCCAGCCTTTGAGGGGATGTGTGACCAGGGCTAGGGGAGAACTCTAGGACTATATGATGGACTGGAGCCACTCTCTCAAAGCTATAATCATCTGGTTTGAGGGGACAACTCAGGGGAAGGGACTGCTTTTCCATTTATCACCTTGATGAGATGCCAGTGGTGATTTTTCGTGATGTACAGGTCATATTTCCTCACAAAAGTTCTTTCTTCTTTTTTGTTGTTGCTACTGCAAGACCTGCTCCCCACAGACCATATATCTCTCATTTGGTTTCAGGAGTAATGGTGATGGAATGGCTTTTTGTACTGCCCATTTAATACCAGCCAGTGCCTTAGGAAAGATTAGAGGCCACCCCCCCCAAACCCATCCTTTCAGTCACATAGCAACACTCACCAATAGTAAAAGAGTAATCACACATTCCAGAAAACAGGGATGTACATGCCAAGTGTGTACAACTGAAAAAAACTCAAAAGAAAGCACCAATCCTTATTCACCAACAGAGCTTTGAGTCTACATCTAAAAGAAGTCGAGGCATTTTCCATTTAGTGGCTTACTGGAGTTTATAACCCGCAGTTATTACACAGACCCATCATCATTAGTGTGTCTCAGTCTGTGATGACGATGGCTGCCACTTGTTGTCACAGCTTCTCTTTTTCTTGAGTAAGTATAGAGCACTATGTAGACAAATTGGGATTGTCTCTGGTCTTGCCTGATAAGAGTTTAAGGCAGTTTTGGTTGATTGGGAATCACTGCTCACTCTAGAGTGTAGAGTAACAAATACTCTATATATTAGGGGGTAAGAGACTAGGAATATGGTGGGGAAGAATGGAATGATCAAATATGTTGTTGTTACTCATTTGTTTGTCATGCCCCACTCTTTATGACCCTATTTGGACAAAGATACTAGAAAGATTTGCCATTTTCTTCTCTTGCTCATTTTATAGATGAAGAAATGGAAGCAAACAGGGTTATATGACTTGTCCAGGGTCACACTGCCAGTATGTATCTGAGGCTCGATTCAAACTCAGGTCTTCTTGATTTTGGCCATATGAAATGGCTCTAAAAGCCCATCAATTAAAATCTTTTTCACTTGAAAAAGAGCCCAGACCCTAAGTTTTGCATCTTTCAAGTAGAATCAAAGTAGACTAACAAGGATCATAGGATTTTAGAGCTGAAAGAAAGATGTTTAGAAATCAGCTACGTAAATTGCCTTATTTGAAAGATGAGAAAACCAAGGCCCAATGGAAGGTGTTACAATTAAAGTAGTAGAAGCCATAAACTGTGGCAGATAAAAGAGTGGTTGGCTTAAATTGTGACCACAGAAAATATGGTTTCAAGACAGTGTCTTGTTTTAAATCAAATATAAGGTGGTTGCCAGGGGAAATTTCCCAAATATTAAATATACCCAAGTCAGCTGGGTTTTATAGAGATTTTAATTAATACAAATGAGTAATTAATGAAAGGGAGAGAGAAAAGGAAATAATGAGAAAAGGGCTATACCAGCCTAGGCCAGCATGAGCCAAACTAGGCTGGAAACCCTAAGAGAGAGATCAGTCAGTCTTTTATCAACTCACTACAAGATTTGTCCAAGCAAGATTCTAGTGTTCAGAGAGACACCAGTTCAGCTTTGGCCACCTCATTCTCCAGAGAGAGTTCTCTGAGAGGGAGATCTGAAAGAGTCCTTCAAGGCAGCTTTGGCCAGCTGCCTTCTCCAATTCAGCTTTTCCCAGCTGAATCCCCTTAGACCTCTTTTTGACCTCATTTTAAAGGGAATTTTTTCCTATGTCACCTCCCCTAAGTTCTCACATCTACCAATCACAGTAGACATTTTCCAAAGCTCTGACCATTCTGAATTCACGCCTGAGTAGACTAAACTTTTGAGTAATTCACACCTGAGTAGACTAAAAACCTCTGAGTATGTTCTCACCTCTTTGCCCTTTGCAAGTTTACAAGTTGCCTGACCTTTATAGGTACTTAGCACCCTTTTGTATTAGATCTAAAAATAGGCACAGCTTAAGAACTTTTGCCTTACTATAAGTATGGGTTAAGTATTTTTCATTGTTCAGCAAGGAGTTTACAACTTTATCTGCCCCTAAAGTATGCTTCAGTAGGGGTGGAGTAGAGTTCTCACATTCCTGATCTAAGTAGAGTTCTCACATTCCTGATCTAAGTCCCTTCATTGTTTAAAATGGGGAATGGTCTTAACCAAGTGTTCTGAAGTAGGGTCTGAGAATTTTTAAGGTTCACAAAGGGAAGAAGGAAAAAGGGATTTATCTGGAGTCACATAGAAAAGAAAGGTCAGAGCAGGGATTCTTGTGACCATCACTCTGTAGATACCACATCAGAGATCCCCTTTCCAATGTGGTTGGACTGGCCAGAGTTTGCATTATCCTGGTCTCTCAGAACCCACGGCCATCTGAGGTATCAGTTAGACTTTAATGAGAGGTAATCATCTTAATAGTGATAACAAAAATCTAAATTTACTTTTGTATGGAAACATACAAATTATAAACCACTCTCAAAGATTTCTTTTTTGTCTTCACAGCAAGTCTCTCTGGTAAATAAGAATTGCTAGCCCCACTTTTTAAAAATTCAATTCTATTTAATTTAGTAAATGCTTTTTAAGTAACTAGTACATTTACAACATTAGGCTAGGCTCTGGGAATACAATAATAAAAAAGAACATTGGCCCTCTTCCCAATGTTAACAAACATTTTTAAAATATTTTATTTTTCCCCAATTACATGTAAAACCAATTTTTAACCTTTTTTTGTTTCAAATTTTCTCCCTTCATCCACCTCTCTGAGATGGTAAGAAATTTGACATAGATTTTACATGTGCAATCATGTAAAAAGCATTTTTTTCATCTTAGTTTGCTGTCCTCATTTTAAGGAAAGGAAAATATGACTCGGAGTAGGTGACTTGCCCAGAATTGCATAGCTTGAACTAGGCTTTTTTACTCTTTCCCAAAAAGCCCAACTCTGTTCAGAATAGACTAAATGGCTTCTCAAGGTTTTTTCCAACTTTCTCATTCTGAGCTAACCCAAGGAAACATCACCTTTCTTTTTTCCCTTCTTTAAACTCTTACCTACCATCTAATACTGTGTACTGGTTCCAAGGCAAAAGAGTGGTCAGTTAGATAATGGGACTTAAGTGACTTCTGTCTTGCAGCTGGGAAGTGCCTGAGGTTTGATTTGAACCTAGTACCTCCTGTCTCTAGCCCTAGCTCTCAGCTGTCCACAAAACATTCCCTTTCTAACTTTTTTCAGATTTTGGTTTAGTCATCTTCATCTCCTGCCCAAATAATGATAATGATGCTAGCTAACATTCAAGTAGTGTTGGAAGACTTGCAATGGGCTTTACAAATATGATCTCATTTTACCCTCCCAGAAACCCTGGGAAATAGATGCTTCTATTATCCCCATCTTACAGATGAGGAAAGTAGGGCAGACAGAAGCTAAGTGACTTGCTCGAAAGTGGCTAAGGCTACATTTGATCTCAGGTCTTCCTAACTCTAATAGGTCCAGTGCTCCATCCACTGTGTCAAATATTCATCTGCCCTCATTTGGCAAAACAGAATAATATGAAGTCTGGATGACAGAAGGGTCAAGGCAGGAGCAGAGAATATACAGAATTAATTTGGTTTGAGACTACAATAGAGTTTAAGGGGAAAAGGCAGCTACCAAGTAGAACTGTCCAGAAAGCATCCAGATACACAATCACAACTTTGGAGGCATATAGAGGGGATTTTAAAAAGAAATAAAGGTACTAGTTGAAGCTTTGTTGTTATTCAGTTGTTTCAGTCATGTGTGACTCTTTGTGACTGACCTCATTTGGGGTTTTATTTTTTTTTCATTTAAAAAATTTTTATTAATTAATTTAGAATATTTTTCCATGGTTACATGATTCATATTCTTTCTCTTCCCTTCTCCCTCCTCCCACCCCCCTCCCATAGCCAACATGCAATTCCATTGGTTTTACATGTGTCATTGATCAAGACCTATTTCTATATTATTGATATCATTTGGGGTTTTCTTGACAAAGATACTGGAATGATTTTTGCCAGTTCCTGCTTTAGCTCATTTTACAAATGAGGAAACTGAGGCAAACAGGATTAAATTCTTTGACACAACTAGGACATGTCTCAGGTTGTATTCAAACTCAGGTCTCCCTGGTTCCAGGTCCCCTGCTCTCTCGGCACCACCTAGTTGCCCTAGTTGAAGTTGTACAATGCCATAATTCCAAAGGGTTTCTCCAGGACTCCTGCAAAGTTCCAGCATTGAGGCAAGCAGAGAAGGAGCAAGCATCAGAAACAAGATGGCCAATAACAAGGCTCTTTAGGGTGATGGAAGTGTCAGACAAAACCTGAGAATGTGTCTTCCCTTTACATTTTGCATAAGATTCTCTTCTGAGGGAGCCATTCTCACTGCCACTCATGAAAGAGGAAGGAAGGATGGAAGCAGAAATGAGAGTGAAGGAATCTTCTTGTCCCTGTACTTGTTCTCATGGAGACAGGGCACTCTGCCTTATGAGAGACAAAGAAGGGGGCAGCTAGGTGACTCAGTGGATTGAGAGCCAAGGCTAGAGACAGGAAGTCCTGGGTTCAAATCTGACCTTAGACACATCTCAGCTGTATGTCAAGTCACTTAACTGCCATTGCCTAGCCTTTACTGCTCTCCTATCATGGAACCAATACATAGTATTGATTCTAAGACAGAAGGTAAGGGTTAAAAAAAAAGTCTAAAGGTACCCATCTAGCTCATGAATATCCCTTCTAGTCTACCATCAAAAAGTCCGACTTTTTTCTAGACATTCTCAGCACCAGGTTTTGAGTCTCATGTAAATTTAAACTTTAATCATTGTTATGACTGTGCAGAGAATCCTCTAGATGGGTATTTCAGATCTGTAGCCTTTTATAGGAATCTCACAATCTCTTCCTACTTATCTGGAGTTGGCTTTGTGTTCTTAGTTTCAGAAGGGAAGGTTGCCCTATAATGAGGGTGCTTTTCAATCCTCCTATAAAATGAAATTCATACAGGAAGGCAGCAGCCATCAGAGCAAGGTCTCTGGGTCTTGGTGAGCCGCTAACCACAGGAAAAACTGACTGGCTTGATAATTAATTGTGGGTGATCTTTACACATCAGAAATGAAGAAGCTTGGATGAACCCTGCATGGGCGCCATTATAGCAAGTCATGTCCACCCACCCTCTGTCCTGCCTCAGTCTTCTAATTATCACTTCCTAGCTATTTAAGGACTCTGGTGATACCAAGTTCTTCATGAGCTTCAAATGGAAACTCCTCCCCATGAACTATTCAGTTTAAATTCCAGAACTGATTCTAATAGGAATAAATGGCACACGTAATAGAAGGTTTTGTCAGTACAAAACAGTTTCCCAGAAATTCTCTCTGTTTGTCTTCACAGCAGCTCTGTGGGTTAGATAGAACATATATTATTACCCTTATTTTAAAAATAAATATATCAAATCCCTGGCTTCCTTCAAGACTCAAATCCCAAATACTGCAGAATTGAGAGCAGGCATGTTTTTTTTTTCTTTTCTTTGTAAACCCAGCACTTTGATATAGGCATAGAGTAGATGCCTAATAAATGTTTGTGGATATTGGGAAAGATTGAAGGAAAAAGGCACAGTAGGGGATGATATAGATAGATAGATAGATAGATAGATGGATGGATGGATAGATAGATAGATAGATAGATAGATAGATAGATAGATAGATAGATAGATAGATAGATAGATAGAATCATAGAAACAATGAAAATGACTTTGGGAATCAGAAGAGGATACAAGGACTTCACATGATGTGGTCTGTGGGGTCACAAAGAGTCAGTCATGACTGAACAACAAAATTTTGATTGATTAAAGCTGTGACAAAAAAATGGTCACAGTGAACAAGTGGGTGAACCAAATCCAACATTCTTTCCACTGCTGCCCATTGTCTTATTTAGAGTAATGTTTTGCTTATCTGTTTTTTGACTGGGCTGATTTCTTTGGTATAGACAACTCCTTGTGAGGAAAAAGCTCTCTATCAATACAGATCTCTACACTTTTTAGAGCTTAGGGGATCAGAATCCTACTTCAGACTCCACGAGTGACTTAATCAAAATCATCAGACACGTATCAGAAAAGACTTAAACCCAGAACTCTGTGCTTCTCATGTAGGACTCTTCATGACCCCATTTGGGGTTTTCTTGGCAAAAGTACTGGAGTGGTTGACTATTTCCTTCTTCTGCTTATTTTATAGATGAGGAAACTGAGGCAAATGGGGTTAAGAGACTTGTCTACATACATACAACAAATAAGTGTCTACATCTGGATTTGAATTCAGGTCTTCCTGAATCTGGGCTTGACATTCTATCCATTGTACCAACTTAGTTCCCCTGGCTTATTAGAAATTCTGATAACAAATCAGTGATAGTTACGTAATTGCCCTATGTAGTTGACTCTTTAAAAAGGCAATATGGGTATTTCCCTGAGACTTCTGATATAACCAAAACCAACTACCATTATTCTGTACTTTGTCTTTCTCATGGGTCTACACCAGAACAAAACAATAAATAGAAAGAGAAAGCTACATACTTATCCAGATACACTGAGAGGTGAGGCTCCAGAGGTTTACCTGTGACCCTTTGAAGTCTCCATTTCCTTATCTGATAGTTGGACTAAATAAGGGTTTCTTAACATTTTCTGTATTTTGTATCTTTTTTTTGGCAGTTGATTGAAATATATGGACTCCTCAGAACAATGCTTTTAAATGTACAAAATAAAGTATATAAGATTACCAAGAAAAACAATTATATTGAAATATCAAAATGTGAAGAAAAAATCTTGAAATCCAGGTTAATAACCCCTGAATTAGATTTTCTAAATTCCCATGATCAGATGGTGCTTAGCTCATACATAGTATTCAATAGATATTAAAAAGTTAATTAGGGGGTAGAACAGTTAATTAGTAGGTAATAACAATACTTAGGATCTGTGGAATATTTGGCTACTTAAGCATACTTCTGCCAGGCAGCTGTGGTAGAGTTTAATTTATAACACTCTCCATCTGGTCACAATTTAAAACCACACATTCTCCTTACATGCCATTTAAATTTGTGAAAAGAAAGACTGTTCGGATGTGAATCAACATCAGAAGCCATTTCCTCCACTATTTTGTTTAGAAGCGTCTGCAGAGGCTAGATAAAGTGGAATAGTTGCTTTCTCTCTCTCAAAGGGGATGCCTTATGGATATCCAGGCTTAACAGCACTTGGGGGCTCAGCCAAGAAGGCTTTCTCTTGGAAAATGTGATCGGAGCAGTTCTCGTACACAAGGATAGCTTTTGCCATGACTGCACCCCATCAGCTTAGCCTAGTTTTTCCTGAAAAGGTATTAAAATTATCCTTAAGCCTTAATTGATTCACGGGACTAAGATCTGGGCTTTGGAGGTAGCCTCCTGGTTACCCAAGTACAAAAAGAACCAGGGGCACAAGGAGCTTTAGCAGTTCCCCTAGCCTTTAGATCAAGGACCACCTTGGACAACCAATTCATTCTTGTCAAGTACTGCTTCCATGCTGTGGTAAGGAAACCTCCTTTTGATAAATGCAAAATATTCCATGAGCATCTCATTTTGCTCGAAACTCATTAGAGCCAGCCTCCTCTGAGATGGAAAAGGTCAGCCCCTAGAATGTGGTTTTTTGCTCCTAATCCAAGAGATGAATTTAGTCTGGAACTGGTGGTTTAAATCTACCTGAGCCTAAGTACCTCGGTGGTCAATGCATATTGGAAACTATTCCTAGCACATGGATTTAGAGAGTCGCATCTCAGGGTTTCCTTGGAATCTTCAGTCAACCATTGTAATATTTAAAATAGTGGAAGATATAAATTATAGTAGATATAAGAGTGGGTGAGTAAATTGTGACCGCAGAAAATATGTTTCACTACAGTGTCTTGTTTTTAAATCAATATATAAGGTGGTCGCCAGGGAAATATTCCCAATTGTGAATATACCCAAGTCAACTGGGTTTTATAGAGATTTTAATTAATAATACAATGAGGAATTAAAGAAAGAGAGAGAGAAAAAAAAGTATAAGTATGAAGGACCTTAAGCCAACATGGCCTAGACCTGAGTCTTAAGAGAGAGAGATCAGTCAGTCAGTTTTTTATCACTCACCACAAGGTCTATCTAAGCAAGGATTCTAGTGACAGAGTCTCCTCAAAGAGAGTTCCAGCCAGAGACTGTTACAAAGGGCCTCTCTCAAGAGCCTCCAGAGGGACAGAGTCCCCTCAGAGGAGCTCTAGCGAGACCTCCTTAGAGATTGTCCTCCAAGAGCTTCCCTTCTCCAGAGAATCTTCAAAAGGATCTCCAAAAGGATCCTTCTCAAGCGATCCTGCTTTTCCTTATATAGGGGGTTTTCTCCTATGTCACCTCCCCTAAGTTCTTCCATCTACCAATCACAGTAGACGTTTTCTAAATGACAGCCCATTACTGCTGGGTCGACTAATCCCTTTAGTAAGTTTGAATCAGAAAAAACACTGCTGGGTGGACTAATCCTTTTAGTATGTTTGAACCAGAAAAACTTCTGAATAAGTTTTCACCTCTTTGCTCCTGGCAAGTTTACAAGTTGCCTGACTTAGGTACTTAGCACCCCATTGTATTAATTCTAAAAATAGGCATAGCTTAAAGAACTTTTTGCCTCACTATAAGTATGGGCCCAAGTACCCTCATTGTTTAGCAAGGAATTTTCTCCCCTAAAGCAGTCCTAAGTAAGGTGGAGTAGAGGTCCTCCCATTTCTAATCTAAATAGAGTTCTCACATCCAAATGTGGAATGTTCCCAGTAGGGAATTGTTCCAATTGAGAATTCCCCGATGTGGAAATTTTTAACATTCACAAGTCTGAGAAATTTCAAGATTTACACCATGTGGTACCCTGAATGAAAAAGATGTTACTTATTTTACAATCATCTGGGGCTTGAAACAAGAAGCAGAACATCATCCATACAAGAACCAGATGGAGGACTTTGCCTTCTAGAGAAAATCTTGCTTCCCTTTGGAAGTTATATACAACATCTTCTTGAGGCACATCCCCAGCTCAAGTGAGCCAGGTGGACTCCAAGAAGCTGTACCCAGCAGCAGCTGTACCCAGATAAAACCCTTACCTTCCCCCTTAGGATCAATACTGGCTATTGATTCTAAGGCAGAACAGTGGTAAGGGCTAGACAATGGGGGTTAAGTGACTTGCCCAGGGTCACACAACTAGGAACTATCTGAGGCCAGATTTGAAACCAGGATCTCCCATCTATAGACCTGGCTCCTCTGAGCCCCTTAGCTGCCCCCATGCCACATTTGACAGATTTGATCAGGGAGTCATTGAACAAAGCTTTTTCTTCAGTTACAATTGTTGTCATTGTTCAGTCATGTCCAACTCTTCATGACCTTGTGGGCCATAACATGCCAATACTGTCTATGAGGTTCTCTTGGCAAAGATACTCCAGTGGTTCCTCAAGTGAAATAAGACAAACAGAGATTAAATGTCTTGCCCAGGGTCACATCACTAGTGTTTGAGTTGAATTTGAACTCAGGTCTTCCTGAAACCAAGCCTAATACTATATCCTGTGAGTTGCCCATCTGCCTTCTTTGGTTAACATTTATCAACAATTTTTCTTTTATCTTAATACATTGTTCTAGTCTGTGTAGCTGCTTTCAGGGAACCTTAGAGACTTCCACAGAAGCAGTAAAGCAGGTCAATGATGCTTAGAAGTAATAGGCTTTTATTTACCCTATTTTAACTCACTCAGAGGAAAGCTTGTGGCTTAGCTCAAAACCCTCAGGTGTGAGAGGAGTGGGAGGAGGAGGCAAGGAAACATCTGAGTTAAAGTCACCTAACAGATCAAGGCACATTTGGGTCTTGGGAGGGACAAGACTTGTCCAAAACTTAGCTAGGAAATCCAGGTCTCAGGTGAGATGATTTTCAGACCATAAGAGGATGGAGAGGGTCAAGGAAATCCACCAAAGGGAAGTCTTCCCAAGTATCTACCAGGCTTCCAATATGGAATGGAAGCATCATATTCCCAGTTGCAGAAAAGGACCGAGAGTTCCAGAGGGAGAGCAAAAATCTCTATCTGGCAATCCATTTGAGTCTTACCACTTCTTCTCTAACTGGTAGGGAAGTAAAGCCACTTGGCAGGGTTAAGTGGAGCATAGAAGTCCCTAGCATAGAATGTCCCAGAGATAGAACATTCTAGAAAAATGGCAGGGTAGGGGGAACTAGATGAGATGCATCTAGGAAGTCCTACTTTGAATACAGAGATATCCTGTGGAAAGAAATGCTAGGACCAGCAAGCAAAATGTTTTGCTCTAGCATACATGCATGAGGTATTGCTTATTGAAATGGGGGTGGGGGGGATTCCCCCACTGTTGAATCTAATTCTCTTTGGTCTCCTGGGTGGCACAGTGAGTGCCAGGTCTAAATTCAGGAAGACATCTTCCCAAGTTCAAATCTAGCTTCAGATACTTTATAGATGTGTGAGCCTGGGCAAGTCATTTAACCTCGTTTGCCTCCATTTCCCCATCTGTTTAATGAGCTGGAGAATAAAATGGCAAACCATTCTAGGATCTTTGCCAAGAAAACTCCAAATGGGGTCACAAAGACTCAGACTTGACTAAAACAATTGAACAACAGCATATAAATCAACAAAAACATAAATGGAGGGGATCTGGTATTATCTATCCTTTTCAGTCAATTATGTGATTCTATAGTTATAGAGAGAATTAATTGCAAAAGCCTGACTGTAACCATGCCTTCTCAATGACAATTAGGGTCATTCAAAAGTGATTGGCCTAAAATCCAAAAACTAAATGGATGAAAATACCTCATCCAGTCTATGACCCAGTTAGATAGCCAATCCATTAAATCGGTTACTTCAATACTATACGTAGATTTGGAATTACAACTAGGGATGGATGATGAGTTGGGCCTAGAATTGAAAAGGAAGAAGAGGGCAGGCTGGCTTGCATTTTGGAAACCAAAATGTTGTTATTGTTCAGTTATCCCTGACCCTTCGTGATCCCATAGACAATGGCATGTCAGACCCTTCTCTCTTCACTAGCTCTCAAAGTTCATCCAAATTCATGTTTGTTGCTTCCAAAACTAGTGCTCCATCTTATCCTTGGTCCTCCCCTTTGTGTTTGCCTTCAATATTTCCCAACCTCAGGATTTTTTCCCATGAGTCATGTTGTCTCATTATATAGCCAAAGTAGTTCAGCTTCAGCATTTGACCTTCCAGTGAGTAGTCTAGATTAATTTCTTTAAGTATTAACTGATTTGATCTCCTTGCTGGCCAAAGGACTCTCAAAAGCCTTCTCTAGCACAATTCAAAAGCCTTGATTCTGCAGCCCTCCACTTTCCTTATAATACAATTCTCACAGCCATACATTGCTACCAGGACCATAGCTTTGGCTATTTGGACATTCGTCAGTAGTTTAGTATAGCTTTTGTTCAAATGATGTCAAATAAAGCTCCCCAGAGTGGGAACTCCTCCTTTTAATATGAATGTTCTTTTGGCAAAGCTGTCAGTCCAATACACATTTTTTTAGGCACCTATGAAGTGCCAGACACTGTACTAAGCACTGGGGATTATAAATAATAAAAAGAAAAACAATCCCTGCCCTCTGGGAGTTTACAATCTAAAGGGGAAGACAATTTACAAAAGAAGGCAGGAAAACAAGGAGAGAAACATTTTGTTCCATGGAGTTGAAACTAGGCAGGGCAGCAAATACAAAGTAGAGTGATTCCATTCTAGTTTCCACCCTCTGCAAAGGAAGATATTGGTGGAGTTTGGTACTCTGCTCTCCAACCCTCCAATCAAGGGCAGAGGAGGCTGAGGGAGCTGGTGGTTATCAAGGCTTGAGTTAGTAGCATAAGATTAGAAGTGATCCTGATTAGAAGTGATTATCCTGAGAGGGGTGTCTAGTTCCCTGGAGCTGAAACCAGGGAAAAGCAGCAGATGTAAAGGGAAGCCATTGTGATTCTTTATATAATTGTGAATCTTGAAACAGCACATAAGATTACATAAGATTAGGAATGACTCAAAGGGCAATGGAGATTGCATGGAAGACATAGAACTATAGCATATTTTCCAAAATAAACCCTCTAGAACTGTCATAAGGGATATCATTAAGGGAGCATTAACTGGGAGTTCTGAAGATTGGGGTCTGAAGCTTGTTTCAGTTACTTAACATGTTTTGCCAAATTTTCGCATCTCACCAAAAAAAAAAAATTGAGATTAATTGCCAAGAACTCTCTCTTCTTCCCATCTCCTTTTCTCACCTCTCTTAGATAAGTGTGGCTAGGTTCTTTTCTTTATCAAGACAACCCTGTTAGACCCATTTCTTAGATTCCCCCAACTATTATCTTAATTCTTTCTCTCATCTACCTCTTTTCTTACTTCTTCTTTAATGCCTACAAACACACATGGGCAGGTAGATGGTACAGTGAATATAGAACCAGGTCTGGAGCTAGGATGATCTGAGTTTAAGTTCAGTCTTAAATAACTTCCTAGTTATGAGACCCTGGACATCATATTGAACTCCTGTCTGCCTCAGTTTCCTCAACTATAAAGTGAATCATTTTTTAACTTTATTTTTATTTTTTTTCCATTTGAATTAGTTTATTTAGTCAATTTAGAACATTATTCCTTGGTTTCAATAATCGCATTATTTCCCTCCCTCCCCTCCACTCATCCTTCCCACAGCCCATGCGCAATTTCACTGGGTATTATTTGTGTCCTTGATCAGAAACTATTTCCATGTTGTTGATGTTTGCACTAGGATGTTCATTGAGAATCTCTACATCCCCAACCATATCCCTTGAATCCATGTATTCAAGCAGTTGTTTTTCTTTGGTGTTTCTACTCCCACAGTGTTTCCTCTGAATGTGGATAGTGGTTTTTTCTCGTAGATTCCTCCAAGATGTTCAGGATTGCTGCATTGCCACTAATGGAGAAGTCCATTACATTCGATTGTACCACAGTGTACAATGTTCTCCTGGTTCTGCTCCTCTCACTCTGCATCACTTCCTGGAGGTTGTTCCAGTCTCCATGGAATTCCTCCAGTTCATTATTCCTTTTAGCACAATAGTATTCCATCACCAACATATACCACAATTTGTTCAGCCATTCCCCAATTGAAGGGCATCCCCTCATTTTCCAATTTTTTGCCACCACAAAGAGCACAGCTATGAATATTCTTGTACAAGTCTTTTTCCTTATTATCTCTTTGGGGTACAAACCCAACAGTGCTATGGCTGGATCAAAGGGCAGACAGTCTTTTAGTGCCCTTTAGGCATAGTTCCAAATTGCCCTCCAGAATGGTAAAGTGAGAATCATAATAGCTCCTACCTTAGAGGTTTTTTTGTCAGAATCACTCATTCTACTAATCCAATCTGTTATCAGACCTTATTTCTACCTTAAACATATCTCCCATGATGTGGAAAAATTGGGAAACTAATGCACTGTTGGTGGAGGGTTGTGTGTGTGTGTGTGTGTGTGTGTGTGTGTGTGTGTGTGTGTGTGTGTGTGTGTGTGTATTGGAGGGAAGGCCATAATTTTGCCTTTCTTAGTATTCCCAGAAAAGAGACTGGCAAGCATGGTCTTATTCTGAGAGATAGGATCCTCTCCCTTTGAAGGTTCATAGACTCTGAATAGTTGAGTCCCTCTGATAGAGATTAATAAAAGACAGAAATCCCCTGCATTCACCAATTTCAGAATTGTCCAAGAGATTTTTTTTTAAGATGAGGGATGTTCCAAAGTTACCGTGTGGCAGGACTAGTTCTTGGTACAGTTTTAAAGTAGATAATTTGTCTTAAAGGTCAGGAACTCTTTGCCCCTCTTGCCATTCCCTCTCTATAGTCACAGTCTCTCTTAATGGCGCCCTAGCTCATCCTTATCTTCAGCCTCACCCAGACCTACCTTTTCTCAGCATCACCACCCAGCCTTTGACCTTCCAGATCCCTTCCATGTCAGTACTTAAAAGAGATCCCCTGAAGGACTTCCAGCTAGGAAATTACTTCTGTAATCTCTGTAATGACTGCTTCTGGATTAATGCATTACATATTCTAGGTAATATTCATATTTTAACTAGGAACCTTCTGAAGGCAAAGCCTTGAAGTATTCAAGTGGGGCTTTCACTGTGGCAGGTCACTGATGGAGACTTAGGAAGGAAGCACCAACTCACCACTTAGCCTCTCTCTAGAATTGATCTTACTGCCTTGGTAATGGGAAGCCATTCAACATGTATTGGGCACCTAGTATACACTCCTTCACTTTTGTGCTTTACAAATATCTCATTTGTTGCTGACTACAACTTAGGAGGTCAGTGCTCTTATCCCCATTTGACAACATTATTTCCCAGTTGAGGAAAGGGAAGTTGACTAGGTTAGTGACTTGCCCAGGGTCACATAGCTTGAAAGGTGGTATTTGAATTCCTGTCTTCTTGACATCATCTACTTTATCTACTGGATCACCTCCCTGAATATTTGAGCTGAGCCTTGAAAGAAGCAGGGGATTGATTCTAAGAAGCAAAGCATAAGGAGGAAGAACATGATAGGCAGAGGATGGCTCAGATGTGGAATATTGAGTTCTGTTAACAGCTAGGCTAATTTGGGAAGAATATTAAGCATGTGAACCTTGTGGGGATGAGAGGGAACACACACTCACACATGTGGCCAAGGCAACTCAGGACTCCAGTTGATTTAACTGAGCCTTAATGCTCTTTCTTTCTCTGGAGGTTCTCCTTGAAATTCATGGTGGGTCAGGGTATTGGTACTGGTGATGGGGAAGTCCCTTTGCTCCAAGGCTAGGTTGGCTCGGTGTAGAGCAGGGCATCTCACCTGGGCAAGTGGGTCAGCCAGATTTGTTCCTCCCAGGGCATAGCACCTATTTTGAACTGGCCAATCAATTGATGGGACCAAGGAGAAAGCAGGAAAATTGCCTGGCCGGAGGACTTCCTAAGAAGGCCAAAATTGCCAGGTACAAAACGAAATGGAGCAGTTCAAAGCTTCCATGCCAGTTAGCAGTGGGATTGGGTAGTGAATGGTCACTACACTGCCAGCCCGGGCCAGATAAGGAGGAGTCTGTCTTCCCCCAAAAAAGTTAATCCATGTTACTGTTTTCTTCTTCCCAAATAATATATTCTAACAGTAACTTTCCAGAGACATTACCAGTGTCTAGTTTAATGCAAAAAACATTAGATTCAGAACCAGGAGACCAAGATTTCAGTTGTAGCTTTATCACTAACTAGCTCTGTGCCCTTGGGCGGTATAATAAATCTAGTTTCTCTGGGCTTCCATTTCCTCAGCTCAAAGACCTCCAAATATAGTAATCACTGTCTATGCCGGAGGACACCTCAGGTATTCCTGCCTGGCTGAAAGAGTCCCCAGAGCCTTGTGCTACAGTGTCCAGAGAGCAGATATGGAAAATGTTTTTAAATATACATTTAAATGGAAGCATTCTAGGGTACAAAGTTAAGCACAGAGAAGACTTTGTGGACCAAAGATCCCATCCTGTAGGGCAGTTGTTACATCAGATGATGAGATGCATTTCACAGGAGTCAACAGGAAATTGGGTGAAATTGATTTTTTTTATACCAACACCCTTCCTGTGCCATACATTTAAAAAGCCTAATTATATTTTCATGGAGAGGAAGAGGGACTGAAAAGCACATTGATTGGTTGAACAGTGAAACTGCCCATGTCTAAAAGCGTGCAAGGTGAACTCTAGGCCAAATACTCCAGAGTTGGTGATTAGAAGGTTTGGGAGAAAGATTCATTATTATGAGTTATCCGTGGGCAGAAACCAATAGTCTGCTCAGCTGAAGGATCCTGGGGGAGACAGCGGGGAGTCCATCTATTATTCCCCTCTGAAAGAGTCCCAGAAGAAGATGGAACTCAGGAAATTAAAAAGTAGAAATTCATCCTGCTGCTTCTTCCTTACAAGTCACCTAATTGTAAGTGTGCTCTGAATGGAAATCTGGCATGACCAAGGATAAAAAGCCTGGAAGCCATAATCTGGGAGGCAAACAGACTGAGAAAAGCCTCAAGGACAAAAAAAAAATGGCCTTCTTCCATTCCCCTTTTCACAGAGATGGGAGGTTTGGGTTTTTTTCCTTCCAGTTCTTTAATTGCTAAAAAGAGATTCATTCCTAGCATAGCTATCTAAAAAGTGGGGTAAATTGGATTGAGGCCATTGTACTGAAAATACAATGTAGATGATTCTAAATGTGATTCTTTGGGTCGTAAAAGCAATATGTTTCGAAACAATGATTCCTAAGGAATAGAAGGGCAGGGAATCATTGTCGTACAGAGTGATCCACCAAAAGAAAACTAAGCTGTTAAATCATCTTGTAACTTTTCAAAACTGGTTTTAAAAATGTATATGCCTTATCCGTATGTTGTATAAATATGCTTCGCTCTTGTTGACATAATGTCCCAAAATAAATTGAACTCTAAATAGTCATATCTTTACATTGCTCCTCTTTTTTTTTAAAGTTGCTCTAAAGAAGATTACTTCTTAAATGAAAGGATCAGAGGCATTTACGTATTAACTAATTTTTATAACTTCATAATAGTGCTGTATTCAGGAGCATTTCATTTTATGCAGGAGTACTCTAAGGAAAATCCTAAAACTTTCCTTGGTACTGAGACTTTAAAAACTGTCTCTCATTTTAGGACATCTGTTATTATCATCAACAGTATCTGTCGAGCACCAGAATTCCATCAAAGATTTGCTCTCCCAGAAGCCATTTAATTTTTTTGTCCAGGGTATTCCTCCCCAACCATGCATTCATTGATGTACTGACACACTGAGTGTTGGGGCTCTTTTTAGGTGACCAAAGATCTAAGATAATCTCTTGGAATAAATCCTTTCTTGTACCTCATCTTAGAATCTATTTCTATTTGAAATCAAGTTAAGGAAGTTTGCAAGAGTCAACATGATGCCTCAGGGATGTTTGTGGAAGGGAAAAGAGACAGTCCAACCTAATTGACTATTGATGTATAGAGATTATCCTTTGGGATCTTTCAGTCAGTCGATAGTCATTTTAAAAGCACTTACCATAGCAAGCACTGTGTTAGGTACTTGGGTCAAAAAGCTGGGCAAGAACAGTCCATGCCCTCAAAGAGCTCACAGTTCAATGGTACCTTCAGTGCCAGATGAAGGAAGGGGGGAACACTCTGACCTCCATAGACTGAACAGATAAATGTTAGCGTTGGGCAGTGAGAAAGGTGGAAAGGCATAGGAGAAAAATGCTGATAGATTTCTGGTACCATCGTGTACTCCTTAGGAAGGCAGCCAAGTGGGGCAGTGAATAGAATACTGAGCCTGAGTCAGGAAGACTTCTTCAGATCTGTCCACCATCACTTACTGGCTGTGACTCTGACAAGTCAACCTGTGTTTGGGGCAGTTTCTTCTCCTAGAAGACGGGGATAATAAGAGCCCCTGCCTCTCAGGAGCATTGTGAAGAGCAAATAAAATAATGGTTGTAAAATTCTTAGCAGAGGACCTGGCATGTCGTAGGTGTCCTATAAATGCTTGTGTCTTCTTTTCCTTCCTTCCTTTTGTCAAGCATTATACTGAAGATACTATTGTTCAGTAGTTTGTCGTATATGATTCTTCATGACTCTCTTTGGGATTTTCTTGGCAAAGATACAGGAGTGGTTTTTTTTACAGATGAGGAAACTGAGGCAAACAGGGTTAAACAACTTGCTTAGGGTCACACAACTAGTGCCTGAGACCAAATTTGAACTCAGGTCTTCCTGAATCCAGACCTAGCACTCTATCTGCTTAGCCTTCTAGCTGCCTCATAGGCAGAGTTTAAGTGACTTGTCCAAGGGTCACACAGCTAGTAAGTATCTGAGGTTGGATTAGAACCCAGGTCTTACTGACCCCTGGGCCCAGCTATTAAGCCATCTAGATGCTCCTAGAGGTAAAATAATAAATATTTATTAAGCAATGACCTATACATGTATAGAAATGTGTTTTGATAAATGAGATTAAGAAACTGGACATGAATGAATGCTATTTGTATAATATGAGGATAGATATTAGACTTGTAATTTCGTTTTGTTATATGCCACCAAGAAATTAGGATGGAGCTCATCATTTCTTTTCCTGTCTCAGAACCATGAATTTGTGGTAGGTTTAATAAGAGGGCAAAGAAAACTAATCTATTCAGGAATGAAAGCCGGACAGTCGTGCCCAGGAACTTCTCAGTGAGCTGAAAGTTTGAGAGCTTGGTTTTATGTGTGGGAATGAAATGAAGAAGGGAGGAGACAACAAGGCATTTTAAAAGTTGAACTGAATGTGAATCTAGACATAGAGAGCAGGTCCCTGCTTTTCTGACACTGTAGGAGAATGCAGTGGTTTAGGTATTTGTAAAGCCTACAAGGGCAGCTGGGCGGTTCACTGAAGAGGAACGACAGTCTGGTTGGTTCTGGACTTACAGTCAGGAAGATCTAAATTCAAATCTAGCCTCAGACACTTACTAGCTATGTGACTCTGGGCGGGTCACTTAACCTCTGTTTGCTTTTATCCACTGGAGAAGGAAGTGGCAAAGCACTCTGGTATCTTTGCCAAGAAAAGCCACGGAGAGTATCAGCATGGTATGTATGGTCCACAGGGTGACAAAGAGTCAGATATGACTGAACAGCAATAAGGCATACTCCCTTAGGAGCTAAAAGTCATTTTTGTTTTTTAAATAACTTTGCAATGGAAATCTTCCCAGATAAGTGCCTTACTTACCTATCTTCCTAAATAGAGTGTTCTGAGCATGATTTGATCATTCCTTGGTGACTAAAGGTAAATATTATGAACATATAATAATAATACTGTAATACATACTGTATAATACTGTAATAATAACAATAACCAGCATTTACAGAATGCCTGAAGGTTTACAAAACACATTACATAGGTCATCTCATGTAACGAAAATGAAGCCTCTATGCTTTTTGTCTCCGAGCATCTGATTCTAAGAACCATGCTCTTTCCCCCTTCGGCACAAGATACAGCCAAGAGTTCACTTTCCTGGCATTAACTTACAAGCTACTGGTTGGTTGGTTGTTGTCCTTCATCCTCAAAAAGGACCAAAATGGCATCCCTGGCGATGTCTTTTGACTAAGCACAAATTAGAGGCAGAGTTCCATCATCATCAGCCTCACTCTTTCTTCCAGTCATTGAAGTTCAGTAGTAAGACCCGAGGCAGGATGACTGGTGATGGCCCCAGGATGCAGTGGATGACCTTGGGTCTCCAATGTCTAAGGAAGATCTAAGAGCTCCACAGCATCTACTTTAGCTGCCTTCTTGGCAGTTGGAACAAATTGTCTTCATCCACTCGTACTGCTGGGAGAAGTCTTCACATGTCTGTGGTAGACACCCCCTAATTTACTGATGAGTTTGAGGGCTGACAGTTACCCTCAATCTGGAATAGCCTGTCTACAAGATGGCTTACCAAGAAATAGCATCTGCTCATGCTTCAGCTTATTGGAACCACATGTGAGATCTGGATGGCAGGTGGGCACCAAATAAGGAAAGCAGCCCTGAAAAGGGCTCAGCAAACCCTCACACCAGAGGTACCACACTTCCCTGAACATCCCATGGCTCACTACTGACTGCTGAGTTTCCTTACTTGGTGATTCTCTTAGCTTCCTTACTATCAGCAGGCATTTCTCCATAAATCTTCTAACAATAGCTCCAAGCCTTCCCTTTTGCCTGTATCCATCACTACTCATTTCTTATCTGCTGGCTGCTAGATTTCTGACAGACCAAAGGCTACCAAGTAAAACCAAATAACCCAACTTTTTAAATCAGTAGGCTTAATTTGGCGTATAAGCCCGTATTTCATTCAAACTCAGCTCTATGAGTCACCTGTAAAGTCCTATTTGAAGAGGGATTTTTGTTTCTTTCTGTATTTTTTGTGGCTGTTTTGTGGACATTTGAAGCCACTGGAAGTTAACCAAGAATGGATGATGGTGAAGATTATAACAACAATAACAATGCATTTTTATTTAGTGCTTTAGAATTTTTAGAGTCAGTATAACATAGTGGATAGAGAGTTATTCTTGGAACCAGGAAGATTTGCCTCTGACAGATACCAGCTAGGTATAAGTCACTCAGTTTCCTTTTGGTGCAACTGGCAATTTGCCAAAACTTTCCTTTGCAGAGAAGGTGCTAACCTACAGAAAAAAGTAGAAGAGTTTCTTAGTGGGATCTTTCTACATCTGGGAAATGACAGGTCCAATTCCCATTCCTTCCTCTTTAGAACTTACAGTAGTGTCCTTTGTAATGTATGGAGCATTCATAGTATCAGGGTTACTGGCATGTTTAGAAAGGGCTAGCACTTCTGATGTGAGGACTTGCTGAGTCCTTTTTAGGGTTGTTAATTCACCTTTGGTGTCCACCTTTCACCCAACTCACCTGTGGCTCCAAGAAGCTGTAGCATGAGCAGATGCCACACCTTTACAAAACTGTCTCCCCAGGGGCTACCCCAGATTGAGGAACGGACAGATCTCAAATCCATCAGTGACTTAGGGGGTGTCTTGTGGAGCCTTCCAATGGCAGAATGGGAAAATGAGAACAATTTGTTCCAATGGCCACAAAGACAGATGAAGCAAGGGCTGTGAAGTACTTACTGCATCCCAGGCCATTGACATTGGTCCTTATTAGTATTGTGTCTTGCTACTGGACTTTAATGACTGAAAGAGTGAAGCTGATGAGTTTGTACAACTCTACCTCACTTAAATCCAATTTATTTGCAAATCAAGACATCACCCGAGGGCATCTGGGTAGCTCAGTGGATTGAGAGCCAGACCTAGAGACAAGAGGTCCTGGATTCAAATTCAACCTCAGTCACTTTCCAGCTGGGTGACCCTGGGAAAGTCACTTAACCCCCATTGCCTAACCCTTAGCATTCTTCTGCCTTGGAACCAATACACAGTGTTGATTCTAAAACAGAAAGTGAGGGTTTTGTTTTGTTTTTTTAAAAAGGACAAACAACAACTTTCATAGAAAAGTTCATAGGAAAACTTGTAGCTCAGAGATAGTGAATTATTTGCTTAGGGTCACATTAAATGCTGGAGCCAGGATTCAGCCATCTGAGTGTTCTGGTTTCAAATGCAATGATTGTCCCAACATACTACCCAGCTTCTTCATTCTCCATATGAGAATGAGCATTTTAACTCAATTGATCTTCCTCCGTTTGACCCTAAGTCTGGAGATGAAGCCTTGAACAAATGAGTATCTTGAGGCTCATTAGAAAATGACTCTCAAGGGCACATATAATACCCAATGAAATTGGGTGTTGGCTGCAGGAAGAGTGGGTGGAGAGGAAGGAGGGAAATAATGTGATTATTGTAACCAAGGAATAATGTTCTAAATTGACTAAATAAACTTATTCAAATGGAAAAAAAATAAAAAATAAAAAAATAAAACCCCCAGACCTTTGTTTAAAAAAAAAAGAAAAAAGAAAATGACTCCGGGGGGAGGAGGGGAGCAGCTGGGTAGCTTAATGGATTGAGAGTCAGGCCTAGAGATGGGAGGTCCTAGGTTCAAATCTGGCCTCAGACACTTCCCAGCTGTGTGACCCTGGGCAAGTCACTTAACCCCCATTGCCTAGCCCTTACCACTCTTCTGCCTTGGAGCCAATACACAGTATTGATTCCAAGGCAGAAGGTAAGAGTTTTTTTTTTAATAATAAGGAAAAAAAAGAAAAAAGAAAATGGCTCCTACATGGGAAGCCTTGAATGATCAGAGAGAAATCAATGTTCAGTAACTACTCTGACCACTTTCTGCCAGGTTTTGTTTGGGATTTGTATCTCCTTAGCACAGAGATTGCATTTTTGAGAATGGCGGGGGAATTGGGGGGGAGTGAATTTGATGTTGCTTGAAGGGAAATTGCTGGGAAAGAAGCCAAATACTGCACAGGGCATCTAGAAACTCAGGTCAGTGCCTCACAGTGGACATCGACCTTCCTAAAAAGAACTAGCCTAGGGCAGAAAACAGGTATGACCAAGTTGAGCTCTATCCACAGAACTCAGGGATTGTGAGAAAAGGCCATCCCTAGAGCAGCCTACTTTTCAAGGCTGGTCTGCCCCAAGTGGCATTTGGCCATTAAACTCTGGAGCAAGCTCTTTTTAGAGTTTTCTGGGGAGAGGAAGCAAGCAGCACTGACCTGTCCTCCATGAACACCCTCAGTGCCCAAAAGCAGTGGTGGTGTGCCCGATGTACCTCATGGAAATCATCCTGCTGCTCCCCTGAAGTGAGCTAATGGAGTGCAAGTTAGTGCCAGGAAACTGAGCTCTTTGATATGCCCTATACCATCAGAAGACCAGGTTTAAGTCCCAGCCTGTAGAGTTACTAGCCAAATGGCCTTGGGAGACTCATTGAGCATCTATGCACCTGTCTCATCTCCAAGATGGAAAGAACAAGGTTTCTCCTATGTACCGCGAAAGGTTGCAATAAAAGCATTCTGTAAGCTGCGAGGGACTGAACAGGCAAGATTTCACTATCTAGGGACATCCCTTTACTAATACAGGTCAGCACACAAACTATGTCCAACCTGGAGTTGTCTAGGTCCCTGAGAGGTAAATAATTTGCCCACAGTCACACAGCCAATGTGTCAGAGGTGAGACTTAGCCTAGGTCTTGCTGGTTTCAAGGCTGACTCTTTGTCACCTGTATTATACCTGCTTCCCCTCTCTTGTAAAGTGCTCTGAAATGTGAGCTGATGTTCAAGGAGGGCAACATGATATAGAGGAAAGAGCACTAGTCTGAGAGATTACAGAGACCTTGGTTCCGAGTCTTGAATTTAATCCTTACTCCTATGTGACGTTGGGCAGGTTCTGTTGGAGATTCAGTCTACTCATCAATAAAATGGACATCATAATTCTGGCATTACCTACCCCATGAGGATATTGTGAAAAAAGGCATCTGGCTATGTCGTGGACATTTGAAGCCACTGGAAATTAACCAAGGATGGATGATGGTGAAGATTATAACAATAACAACTCATTTTGTTAGTGCTAGAGAAATGTGACTCATTGTTACTTTCTTCATTGGATTATCATGAGGAAGGTTCTTGGTAAATCAAGAAGTAGAAAAGCATGAGCTATTGAAATGATTTTTAATGATGACAGAAGGGCACTTATTATTACAGCATGTAGGGTATTTAGTGGCCATCTCATGCCTCGCTGTCTACCCAAATATTCCTTCTATCATCATGCTCCCATTCTTCCCCGGATCCCTCGATTGTTAGACAAAGTCAAGACCCCCTTACTCTGGCATCCAAAGCTCATCCCCTATTGTTCTTGCCTACCTTTTCTATCTAATTTAATTTCCCTCCATTCTCTAACATAAATCACTGACTCAAAGCTCCTCATTACCTCAAACATGTTCCACATTTAACAAGTTTCTCTGCTTTCGTTTCGATGTTCGCCATATCTGTAATGCCCTTTTCCCCTGCCTCTGTGACAATGGAAATTCTATACTTCTTTCAAATCCAGTCTCTCTTTGCTTATATTTTTAAATACTTTAAGAGATCTACAATTTCAATAGTATGGATAATCTTTTCACCGATGCAGATAGCAACTCACTTCTAAGTTGAGTTTTGTGAGTAGATGTGGTTAAGATTTTTCAAAAATTTGCATTTTATTTTGTATTCCCCCAATATGTATTTTTACATATATGTGTATCATACACATACAGGGATATGTACATGTTTTCTCCCTCTATAGAATATAATCTGATTTTATATAATCTTTTCTATCTCCAATGCCTGGCATATAGTAGGTGCTTAATAAATGATTGTTGAACAAATTGAACATTTGTCTTCTGGTAATGAACCTCTCCAAAACTTAGCTGGCTGTTTGACCATATTTCAACTTATATTTGGACCTTTTGACTTTCCATGTACTCAATCAACAAATATTGAATGCTTATCACATATAAGACATCGACTCTACTAAGCCTTCCTTGAAAACCAAAGCCCCAGAACAAGAGCTACCTATTGGTTTTCAGAATTTCTATAGCATTCATCAACTAAAACAGTTGCTTTGATCTTGCCTTATTCTCTAATTGTTTTCCATATTTTTTCCCTAACCAGATTGTAAGCTCCTTAATGGAAGGGTTGTCTTGACTTCTGAGTTTTTCACAATGCGTATAGCACTATTTTAATACTTACTTTATTGGTCACACAGCTATGCCTTGACTTTATTGGTTGAGATTTAACAATCATCAATCAACCAACAAATATTTATTAAATGCCTACTATTTGCCAGACACTAGGGGGCACAAATATAAAGAGTAAGACAATCCATACCTCTCAAGAAGTTTACAATCTAATATGTAGTTTGGCAATAACAATCACAGGAGGGAAGGATCTTCAAATCACAATGGGCAAGTTTTTAGTTCATTTACCTCCTCAAAAGTTTTAGGTGCTGGGTCTCTTAACCACTTAACTTTCTTGTTGCCTCTAATTTTTTTACAGTGTGTTGGCCCTGTGAGAGATTTGCTCCCTTGGACTTATGGCCCTCATCATCTTGGCCAACTCATAGTATCTCTGTTTTCCCACAAAGAATAAAATTTCAAGAATATTTGATCAGAGAGAGAAAATAGGAAAGAAGCCCTTAAATAGGGAAGAAGGAGAAGGGAATTCACAAAGATGACTTTTAATCGCCTTAATAAAATGAAGCACATGGTTTGCATTCCAGGTCCTTCAGCTATACTATGGGAACCCGGGCGTTTTCCCATGACAGTATTTTTATCCCTGATGGGGGAGCAGAAAGTGAGCAGACAGTTCAAGCAGTATCACAGGACAACATTCTGGGCAAAGTCAAAACTCATCAGGTAAGAAAGCTTGAGACTGGGAGCTAAGAGCTGAAAAGATGGGACCCAGCAGAGTTAAGAAATATGGGGAGGTCTCTTGTCTGGTCACATATAAAAGATAGAGATGGAGAGAAAGTGGCCATGGTGAGGAGTTTCATGCTCAGGTCCTTAACTGCCCTCCATTCATCCATAAGATATCCAGTTTGTTGCTTCTAACCTATCTTATAGTATCTCCTTTTCTCTTCCAAAATTCAGCCTTGTTTTTAACTGAATGTCCAGAATGAAGGTGATAGAGAAAAGATGAAAGGCAAGGAGGGGGGGGGGGGAACCAATGCAGAACTCTTCAGGCACTTTTAACTACAACCCTGTTACTTAAAGAATTGTTCAGCAAATGCTCTGTGTTGTTTTTTTTTTTCTTTTGGAGCATGCATGACAGATGTCTGCTTCAGAGTTTAGGGCTCATAATTGGGGACATTTTAATTCTTCTCATAATGACTTTCCCAAGAAACCCCCTTCCAGATCTTGGTGTCACCTTCCATAGTTGGCCAATGTTTCTTCACAAATTGAATCAAATCAAAAAGAAACCCTTCACCTACTTAATGATGGTGGAAAAGAATAACTTATCATTAAATCTTATGCTGAATAGAGGGAAACCAAGGAAAGGGTGAAGAGTAACAAGGCTTAGGATAAGACTACCTTGAAAAGCATTGGGAAATTTGCCTAACTTCCTTTGTGGTGGACACAATCCTAACAGCACCAAGGAGGCCACTTGATGAAAAAGAAGTGGCTGGCTGGCTGCCTAACTGCTACCTGTCTATAAATTCCAACTAGTGATTGGTTGAAGGCTTTATTGTTTGCCTAGACTATTTAGCTCCAAATAATCCAATCCAAGCCCAAGCATTAAGAAGGAATTTTGCCACCTTCTGTAAACTTCCTCATTGTTGTTACCCAAGACTGACTGGGGTCTAAATCTGAAGCATTGTTTAGTCTGTGCTCTAGGAGTTATGCAAGCAGGTATTTATGTCAGCCGAGTACAGAGAATAACAAATAGCTTAATAACTATTTTTTTAAAACCCACAGGAATAGCCCTAGTCATTTCTCTCCCCTCCTCTATTCTTGGATCCCACTCTCCACCATGATATCCTCAGAGAATCTTTGAGTTAGAAGGAACCTACAAAGTTATGAACCCCCTTAATATCCAGGTGACTTTGGTTCCTCTTCTAATGTAATTCTAGTTTTTCCTAATGGTATTCTATTTTTGGCTTCTGTCATTTGGGCTTTTCCATTTACAGCCCCCAGAAAGGAACGGTGAGTTGGGAAGAGTAACAAGAAGGAAAGGAGGGATGGAAAGGGAAGACCGACAATACCCTCTTTCTCTTATAAACTTTTGACAAGCTGCTTGATATTAGTTCCATCCCTAAGAAGTCCTAGACTATGCATGGGGTTTTTCCCTTTGTAAGTCAATTGTTTTCTAGTTCTGTTCTATCAGACAGCAGGATTGCATGGGGTATCTCTAGGGCAGGGGTTCTTAACCTGGAGTCCACAGACCCAGTAGGTTTGAGAAGAAAGTATGTGAACTTGAGGGGAAAACCACATTCTTATTTTCACTAGCCTCTAACCTCCTTGGTAATCTTACATATTGTATTATATGCATTTTAAAAACACTATTCTGAGAAAGAACCAATAGACTTTGCCAGGCTACCAAAGGGGATCATGACCCAAAAAAATTAAGAACCCTTGCCCTACACAGATTGATAAATAATAGATCTATTTTGGCACATAGCCAATGTGCCAAATGTATGTTTTCTACCAATATAATAGTCTGTTTCATTTGGGTATACATTTTTCAAGACATTTTGTTTTTTATGTTTTCTCAATGGGGAGGGTGAGAAGGGTAAGTGGGGAGGAGAGAAAGTTTGTAGCTGAAAATCAAATCAAATCAAATAAAAAAGAAAGAACTTCTGCTCTAGAAGTACCTTAAAAATGGTTACATAATGAAGGATAATTTTAAATGGCTTCTGCTTTGTCACCCTAAGGCCTCACTCCAACATTCTGTTGGCAGGTTAAGAGTTTGATATACTGAAAAAAATAGTTCTGTAATTATGAAAAATTAAAATCAATCACCAAATTGTTGAACTGCTACTTATATTCAAGGTGTTGTGCTAATAACATTTAGGGTGTCTTAAAAGGCTTAGAACCATTTTTAGCTATTAAAGCCTCCCTTCTCTGTCATTGTCTATTTTCCCTCCAAATTTAAGTCCATTGACATAAGAAGGAAACATATAAGATAATCAGAAACAACATCCAGGTTGGCTTCTCCTGCTTTGACAAAAATCTGTTTACATGTCATTTGCCCGTCCTTGAGTTTTAAGAACAAATATTCCAGTTTCCAAGTGCAAAATAGGAGGTCCAATGGTTGCCATCATCGTAGAGAATGTGATTATTGGTGTGCTGTAATCAATAACTGAGTCACCCCCAAAAGATTGTGCTTTATTTTGCAGTCGCCTAAGCAGTATGTTCCTGGTAAGTCTTAGAAACAATGGTAACGCCAAGTTGACTTGCATGAGTGCTTTGCCTTCTCCATGAAAACATAATGCTGGTCTTGATGCTTAGTGAGCTGCACAAAGGGACTGCCCGCCCACATGCATCAGCATGGGGGGTGCGTTCATTGGTGTGAGCATGTGTACCATTTGTACGTCTGGGTGTGTGTATGTCTGCCAGGAGAAACGGGGTCACAGATAACACTGATTGGGCAGAAAATTAACTCCCTGAATGACTGGCCGATATTTTTTAGAAATCCCTTCCAAATAAGATTCTGCTGGCATGCCAGAGCCAAAGAGGAGCCATGGCAAGTTTCCTTCTTGGCTTAAGAAACTTTCAGTGGTTCCAGGGCAACAACGCCATGTGGAGCTCTTTGGAAAGGTGGCCATCTAGTGTTCATACAGGTCTAGCTAGCTGTCAGATGATGCTCTCCGTCGCCAGGCTTTCCCTCCCGGATTGAATCACTGACTGCAGAGTAACTAAACCCCCTCTGCCCCCAGCATAGCATCTCTCCAACAGTAGTTGTGACTTCAGGTGATTTCCTGCCTCTCTTTAGTTCACATCTGTGGACACCAGGCTGTGCTTCAGCCTTCTGTGGCTCTGAGTAATATTTGCCAGTTTGGGACTGATCGCCCGGAACCGCGGCTCAAACTAGCCAGCAGTGGGGAGTGAGCAGAGCAGTCTTTTTGTCTGAGATCCGGTCTGGTCTCTGAGGCACATACCAAGGGCACTCGCCCTCCGAGAGGGCTGGGGCAAACCCTGCCCCATCAGCGGAGGAAACAGCCATGCTGGGCATCTGGGGTAGCGGGCTGCAGGCAATAGACTCTGTTGGGGGATTTCAGCACTTAATGTTCCCCTGCAGCTGTTAAGGACAAAAGCAGAGATTGTAGACGGCTAAGAACTTCTAAATGGAACTGATTACTTTCAATTGATGAGAGGATTTAAATCTTTTTTTTTTTTTCCTGGAATGGTAACTGCCGAGAGAAGGAAGCTGAAGTGTGCTCAGGGTGGGGGCAGCTTCGTTCTTCTTTCACAGCAGAGCGCTGAAGAAACACCTGGGAGAAGCTTATTGTTGGCAGCCTGTGCACTGCCGAGCACAAACAGGGGCCCTCTGGGGAATTTCCACGGGATAAAAAAAAAAAACTCCTCATAAATATGGATGTGCATTTTCATAACATCGTTCTGCAACATTCCATATTACCCCAAACTGCCCCAATCTGAATGGATAAAATGTGGCTTCTTTGGTTTCACATTCCATTCTCCACAGAAGCGCCATTCATGGCCACACGTCAGGCGCATTATGTATAGGGCACAAGTTTCCATACTTTCCTCTCCAGCTTATGAATTACAGTTTGTATGAGGGGAAGAAACCGTATAAGGATTTCCCAAAAGAGGCGGTTATGCTTTTTTTTTTTTATGCTTAAGATTAAGAAAAGAACCCAGAGGCAGTGTTAAAGAGTGACCAGTCAGTTCTCCAAGGTCTATCAGGATGAACAGTAGAATGGCTCTGGGATCCCTGGTAAACCACTTCATCTCTCATCCAGCCCCTGAAGGCCCCTTTGCAGGACTATTAGATGCCCAAGATTTATCCATCTTCTTTTGGCAGTGAGTTTCCTACCCCAGGAAATCTCAGATCCACGAAAAAGAGAAAGCTCTACTAGACTTCTACTACAAAGCTCTACTAGACTACTGGGTTTTTTGTTTGCTTTTAATGTCTGTTGAACTGAATTTTAGAAAGAAATAATGACCTACAGTTTACCAGTGAATTCAGCTTTTCATTGTCTAGACAAAAGGCTATTTTCAAACATGTGCTCTACAATTAGACAAAAAGCAGAGAAGCCCAAGTGACCTTCAGTCTTAGAATCAATATTGTGTATTGGTTCCAAGGCAGAAGAATGGTAAGGGCTAGGCAATGGGGGTCAAGTGACTTGCCCAGGGTCACACTGCCAGGCAATGTCTGGAACCAGAACTGAGCCCAGGACTTGGCTGTCAGACAACTGAGCTGTCCCCCTTAGACTACTGTTTTTTAAACTTCCCTTAATGCCAGTGATTAAAGTTTGGAGAGAGACCAAAGTAACCAACAGGCTATTTGACATGACATTCAGAAATCTGCTTAATGAATTTATTTAACCATTAATTTAATTTCACCATACCTAAAATGAGAATGTAACTAGAGCAGTAGAACTTGGGCTTTGCTACATCTTGCATTGAATTTAAAGGGCTCAGACAGCACGAGCAACACAGAAATAACAGATCTTAGCACCTTGTTAGCAAGAATAATTAAAATAGAAATAGTATTCAAACTGAAAACCAGATAATGGATTTTGGTGAACACTGCTCCATCCAACCCTCCTTCCTACCTCCTCCCTTAGCAGCAATAGCTTAATGTAGATGTCCCTGTGGGGCTGAGTCCCTGCCTTCCCCCACCCTTTCTTGCCTCTAAATTAGGGCACTTCGCCCAATTAGTCTATGATATTTGCCTCAAGAGTCAAACTTGCTAAGAGGGGCTGAGTCTAAGATCCCCAGAGATGGGTAGCAGGAACCTTGAACCATTGCCTTTGATGTTGCCTTTTGGCTGGAAGACCCTGGCTGCCATAGTTTGGAAAGGGAGAGTCTGTCTGAGGGAGCCAGGTTATACCTAAGGAGCTCCCTAGTTCTAGCCCCCTTCTTAATCCTTGTACCATCATGCTCAGGGCTCTTGAGATGGACAAATGAAGGCCACCTGGGCTTTTCAGCATTTTATCTAACCATAGTTCATGTGCTTGAAAATAGCCTTTCGTGAAAGTTGACTTCATTTGTTCATGATTTGTTTTTAAAATTTCAGTCAACAGACATTCTTTAAGCACCTGTTAGGTTCAAAGCATTGCTTTAGGCACATAATAAACATTTATACAACTGGTTATCCCAGTGCCACCCGCAGTTTTCCTCTCCCACACATAACTCACCACCTCCATCCAACCCTCTCCCCCCATACACACTCCATCTGTACAAGCCGTAAGGACACTAAAACCTGAGTTAATCGTAGGAACACCTGGCTGCTAGTCAGAATTTCTTTTCCCTGGGGGATCTTAAATCAGCCCCATTTAGTTAGGGAAACTGTTTTCATTCTGAATGAATGAAAATTCAGCAATAAGGTATCTGCTGCCAAGATAAATCCATCAATGACCCAAAGCAGCCTGTTTATGTGCACCCACTTGGGTGCCATGGACAAATGTGTGCCCAGGCATGCACATATGCTCCTTGCAACCTGGTGGGTTTTCAGCCAGGTTTGCCATTCTTCTTCCCTTCCTTGTCTCTCAGCTCTTCTTTTCCTTGCTTTCTCTTTCCCAGTCTCTTCCTTTCTAAATTCATCTCTTTTTCTCTTCTTTGCTTCCCTATTCATTCTGCCCTCTTCTGGTTTTTTTTCTGGTCCTTTAACATTAACTTTTTGTTGTTGTTGTTCCTTTTCCTGTCCTGAGGGTCCCCTCCATTGGCCTCTGTGTTACCTGTTCATGTTCCTCATCTCTTTCCCTTTCCCACCTCAGGAGCTCAGTTTCCTAGTTCTGACTAAGCTTTGCTACATTCTTAGTTTTACTCCAAGCATCAGTGTGTTGCTGTTGAACTAAAATAAAATAATGGAAGGCTTAATAATAGTGGTGGTATTAGAAACACTTAGGGAAATTAGGTGGTATACGGGATAGAGTCCCAGCCCTGAAGCCAGAAAAACTCATCTTCTTGAGTTCAAATCTGGCCCTAGACATTTCCTATCTGTGTGACTCTGCAAGAGTCACTTAACCTTCTTTGCCTCAGTTTGTCATTGTTAAAAAGGAGCTAGAGAAGGAAATGGCAACCACTCCACTATTTTTGCCAAGTAAACCCCAAATAGATTCATGAAAAGCCAGACACAACTGAAACAACTAAATGAAAAAAATATTTTTATTATATAGCAGAAGAATGCTGGATCAAAATTAGACCCAGATCCTTCCCTAAAAAGATAATCTGCATTTTTTCCAACTGTAAATAGAACAAATGATCCCCAACTTGGTCACTTCTAAGGACTGGCTAATGGAGGAAAAGGATTGTGCCTGAGAACCTGTAGACTAGTTAATGCTGCTAGGAAAGAGAATGATCAAACTGCAGGCCAAATCAGGCTTTGCTGAGATTATTCCTTTTGGCCCTTTTATCCCAAACAAAGGAACACTAACTTCTGACCTCCTTTAGCCAAAGTGTCTAGGTTATCCATCCCCTCCTTTCCCAAATGGATTGTCCAGAGCAATAAATGACATGAGTCATTTGTGTAGTTAATCCATGCCCTCTGGTTCATTGGCCATTTCTGCTGAGCTTGCTTGTTGATTGGCTTTCACTAGACACTCACTAACCCTTCCCATAGGACTTAGAAAGACACCCAACAGCTTCTCACTCTTGGGCTGCTCCAGCTGTTCATCCTCTCCTAGGCGAACATCAAAAGTTCCTCACTGCATTTAGTGGGGTGGCCAACTAGGGCATTGGAGTCAAGACTCAGATTCTAGTAATGATGGGTCCATACTAAGTTCTCACCTGTACTATGCACAGTCCTCAAAGTCATCTTGTGAAGTTGGTGGCTTATAGAATTCCATAACTATCCATCTCTAGATACCTATTGGCCTCACAGTTCAATGAAGAGGGCAACCTTTTCTAGCAGAGCATCCTTTGAGTAGAAGTAGAGAAGGGCATGAACCCTATTCCTAGAGACCCAGGAACACTAGAACAAATGCAAATTCTACTTCCTCTCTTTATTCTTGTTCCTATTAGGAGGAACTAAGTCGCTAAATTTATGTCTTTGGGATTAAAGATTAGCCAGAATGAAAAGCTATTTTTTAGAATGCTGATGAGATTTCTTTGACCTTGGATCCACTCAAATCAGTTTTTTCTCAAATCACCACATATATCGCTCCCCCTGTAAACGCCATTTGTTTGTGCTAAGTGTTTCTGTTCGGTTTGTCAGTATTCTTCCAGTGATGTGAATGGCTGCAAGTCATGTCATATATTCTACAGTCTGAAGGATTAAACTTGCCATCACTCAGAGGGCAATGGAGAGGTACATGGTGGCCACAAGTAAGTGGCAGCTTGTTACCAGACCAAGAGAGGTGTTGGAAAAGTGGTATAAAGGATATGAGCAATGACATATGATGGGGGAAAAGGAGATGAGCTGCTCACATGGAGAGACAGAGAGTAATAGATTACTGATGAATAGATGCCCACATGCTTTAGTAAAACAGTGATACCATCACCATCAATTGTCCAGACCAAAAGTCAATGAGATAATAAACAACACTTGGGGCATAGGCAGACAGGGTGTGAATAGGTTGCTGTCTACACTACTAGACAAGCTTACCCACATGCAAAGGATCACAGATCACATCAAAGAGTTGTGAAATATTTCATTCCATCTCTCAAGTATTATTTTTTCTTGTTTTCTTTTTCTTCAGTAAATATTTTATCTGTTTTTTGGCCTTTTAACTGTCAGACTTCCTTTAAATGTTCTCCCTGTTCCTTTCTTATTTCTCTCATCTTCTTCCCAGGTCCCTGTTCTTCTCTCCCTCCCTACCTTCTCTGTCCTCTCCATTCACTATCCTTCTCTGTTCCTTTTCTACATCTTTCCATGTACACAGTTGCTTTTCTCCACAGGATTACTGGAGATGTTTACAAAAAGTAAAGTAGATGAGGTGTCAGGGGAGAACAACGTCATTAATGAAACTCCCTGAAGGATTTCACTCATTTAAAAAAAGAAAAAAGTTTTGTTAATAAATGGCATTTTCTATATACTGACTTCTTAGAACAGGATTCCAAGAAATCAAGGTCTTCCTACCCCCCCCCTTTGGAAAATCAGGAATTTCTTTGGGGTAGAGCAAGACCTTGGATCATGGTGTGAACACGAAGAATCTTGTTCACCCAACAGAGGTTCAGAGGGTGAATAGTTCCAAAAGAACTGGCAGTTTTGAGGTTTATAAAGAGATCTAGGAAGATGCTGATTGATGAGAATGTTCATGGCTCACCATTGGGAAGGAATGAGAATGGTGTACGGCGAGGAGGGTAGGGGGAGGAAGGAAATGAAAAAAACATGTCCCACCAGTTAACATTGTAGCCCTTCATCATGGTCACTTGCCTCAATGTGCTTTAGTTGCTTTGCTCATGAATTGAATTAGTTCCATCTAGAACATACCCCCAACCTTTACCAGATAATCTGGGATCACCTTAGCTCTAGAACTTTTAACTGCTTTGTTGTTCCATAATTGACTGATTTTTCTGTCTTTCTCCTTTCTTCAGCCACAGTTGGGCAAGAATATCAAGTTTGGGCAGTCCCCACCACCCACAGCCCTTCCTATGAAGAGGACAAGCAGTCCCAGTCCAGAGGCTAGCTTAGAAGATGATCTGTTCCTGAGCAGTCCCATGGAAATTGTGACCCACCAGGATTTAGTGCTCTCCGACAGTGAGAATAAAGTAAGTTGTCACCAGCAGGACCTAATTTCCAATAATCTGACATATGATACATTCTCTCAAGGGAAGGAGAGGATTCAGGACTTTCTTATGCCTACTGTGGAGGCTGATGAAAGAGAAAGGGTAAAACAATGATGGAAGGTCACTAGAGTGGAGAATACTCTCCCCACCCCTCTTTTGAAGGGGAGAAACTCAATTCTGTTTCTACTACAATGCATCACTGTCCCACAGGGCTCCAAGAGGATGCAGCTATGTTTCAGAGAAAGAAAATGCCAATACTAATTGTATTCTGTGGTTTGGGCCTGTCAATGTGGAAATCTGGAGATCCCCAGTTTATTTAGTTTGAGGGTAGAAACCCCAGGTTTTGACCTTGTCACAGGAGAGTTTCCCCCTGAGGGAAGGTCCCACTTCACTGGACAATAGACATCCACTTCAGCTTTGGCACAGTAGGTAGCACATTAGTCTCAGCTTCAAACTGAAGGTCCGGAGTTCGATTCTCCGTAAGGAGGGTGTGATATACTGGGAAAGGCTTCTGGAGACAAAAGAGCTACTTGTCTTCAGATGGGGTCTACCTCCCACCTGAAGTCTACCTCCCACCTGAAGTGGATGTCTATTGTCTGGTGCAGTGGGACCTTCCCTCAGAAGGAAACCTCTCCCCGGACAAGGTCAAAACCTGGGGTTTCTACCCTCAAACTAAATAAACTGGGGACTTCTGGATTTCCATGTTAACAGGCCAAATATACCAGAAACAATTTTATTTCCTTGAACATTCATCCATATCTATGCCATTTCTAGCTTGGAGAGACATGTACAAATTGATATACTCTCTCTTCCCCTCCTAACATGGATCCCTTCCCCAGAAAGATTTCAGTTATTTTAGGATTCTTGAACAAGAAAAAAAAAAAAGCTAAAATATTGCCTGGGTTAGCATTCCAGAAATGAACTTCCCTCTAGAAGTTTTTAAAAAGGGACCCCACCATCCCTTTCATCATTATCTTGATTCTTTGTCATTGAATAAAGGTGAGTCCTAGAGCCAATCACTTCAGGTGGATGAGGAGACAGTGATGCAATCAATCAATTAATCTATTGATAAACATTTAAGTGTCTACTATGTGTCAGGCACAAAAAGAGGCAAAAGCTCTCAAGGAGCTTACTTTCTTTTTTTCCCATTTGAATAAGTTTATTTAGTCAATTTAGAACATTATTCCTTGCTTACAATAATCACATTATTTCCCTCCTTCCCCTCTACCCACCCTTCCCCCAGACAATCACAATTTCATTGGTTATTACTTATGTCCTTGATCAGAACCTATTTCCATGTTGTTGGTGTTTGCATTAGGATGTTCATTTAGAGTCTACAGCTCCAGCCATATCCCCTCAACCCATGTATTCAAGCAGTTGTTTTTCTTCTGTGTTTTTACTCCCACAGTGTTTCCTCTGAATGTAGATAGTGGTTCATCTTGTAGGTTCCTCCAAGATGTTCAGGGTCACTGCATTGCCACCAATGGAGAAGTCCATCACCTTCGATTGTACCACAGTGTATCAGTCTCTGTGTATAATGTTCTCCTGGTTCTGCTCCTCTCACTCTGCATCACTTCCTGGAGGTTGTTCCAGACTCCATGGGAATTCCTCCACTTTATAATTCCTTTGAGCACAATAGTATTCCATCACCAACATATACCACAATTTGTTCAGCCATTCCCCAATTGAAGGGCATCCCCTCATTTTCCAATTTTTGGCCACCACAAGGAGTGCAGCTATGAATATTCTTGTACAAGTCTTTTTCCTTATTATCTCTTTGGGGTACAAGGAGCTTGCTTTCTAATAGGAAAGACAACATGCAAACAAACGTACTGGATAAGTGGGAAACCAGTTAACAAAGGGAAGACTAGAATTAAGAGAGAACAACTTCCAATAAAAGAAGAGATTTCAGTAGTATTTAAAGGAAGCCAGGAAGGTCAGTAGGCAGAACAAAGAAGAGCATTTTGTGGAACAAAGAGGTGGCCAGTATTTCTGGATTAAAGAGTGTGTGTCAAGGAGTAAAGAGATTGGAAAGCTAGGAGGAATGCCAAACAGAGGATTTTGTATTTGATTCTGGAGGCCACTAGTGAGAGCGACTAGAATTTATTGAATGGAGGTTGATATAGTTGGGTCTGTGTTTCAAGGAAATCATGTTATCCAGAGAAAAAACTGTGGGAGCAGAAACACAGAAGAAAAACAACTGCTTGATCACACAGGTTGATGGGGACATGATCGGGGATATAGACTCTAAACTATCACTGGAGTGCAAATATCAATAATATGGAAATAGGTCTTGATCAATGGCAAACGTAAAACCCAGTGGACTTGCTCATTGGCTACAGGAGGGGAGGGAAAGAACATGAATCATGTAACCATGGAAAAATTTTCTTAATAAAATTAAAAATTTTTTAAATCATGTTAGTGACTGACTGGAGGATAGATTGAAGTAGGGTAAGACTAGAGGCAGCCAGACCCATCTGTAGGCCAATTACAGTAACTGTATTAGAAAAGGATACTGTGGTGAATATCTCTGGCCACAATAATTGGGATATACTCTGGCTGGCTGTGACTAGAGAGCTGCTAGGGAAAATTTGTGGGTGCCTAGTTATAATGGAGATAGATGAGAGATAATGAAAGATAGAGAGATGCTGCTAGAGGGGTTACTCTGGGGTTTGCCTATTGATCACAACTGATGGCTAATAGATCAATACTTTTCCTGCCCTCCTCCCAGTTTTCCACCCACACCTTCCTGCCCCTTTTCCCCTCCCCCCTGCTGGTCAGCCACCTTTCTATATAACTCAAAGGTGAACTGAGAGGTTTAGAGAAGATACTCTTGTTCTCTTTCTCTGGTAAGGATGGAAATTGAGGTGAGAGGGGTGAGGTTGTCTCTAATCTATAAAGAAGATAGGAGGATTTTGGAAAACCTCAGTCCTGTCACAACTGTGACTCAGAGACAGAGAGATGGAGGACAACTGTTAAATCTTTTTTCTTCCAATTACACAAAGCCACCAACAAAAGTTAATTTCATCTCAAACTCCAGAAGCCCCCCAAGGGTCCTTCAACCTGGGACAGAAGCTAACAGGGATCAGTTCTCAGCTTCTTCCCCCTTCAGTCTGGCTTGACTCTCCCTTGGTCAGAAAACCCCAGAGCAGAAATCTCAGTTCATCTCCTCTGGCCAGCTCCAACTGCCTTTCCTGGGAACATTCTGTTTTGGAATCTTCACCTTGATTGACAGATCAGGTCCCCAGCTTTGCTTCTTACATGCTTGAAATTCTCTCTTCCTCCATGCCTCTTCCACATAACTCAGGCAAGAAGTGATTGATGGGGGCAGACAGCTGGCCCTGAGGGACAGTAATAGGAGCAAGCCCCTCATATTCTGAAATCTTGTCTTTCTTACTAGTTAGCACCAGCTAAACATCAACCACAAAACCTGTAATTTTAGCATTAGTCAGGCATGAATTTGCAGATTGATCAATTCCCCACTCTGCATCCTGGATCTGTAATATTCTGTACTGGGCATCAGCTTTGTGCCTAATCTATTTTATTAATTACTTATGATGTTCTGTATTTACTTGAGATTAGAACTTTAAGATATGACTAATCAATAGTGGTCCTCCAATATACTTCATCCCTCCCCCCCACCCCACCCCCCATATTCTCATTCCAGAAGAGCCAAATTCAGGTGAAGGTGTGTTTTAGGGTTTGGTGTCATAGAGAAGAAGGAGCAAGTACTGAGTTTGAGGGATTCTTCTGGCATGCCAGAGTTCTCTTAGAACTGTGACATCGACCAATATATTTCAAAAATTGCAACTCCTTCAAATAGAATTCTTTTCTTCTGGATTGGAGTTTATGTCTCCCATTCTTGGAGCGAGATCCTGCTACCATCTACCCACAACATAATGAGCTCCTGCACGGGAGTAGTGTCAGTGTCAGAGGAGAGAACAGAGCATATTGTGAAGATAGGATTAAGTCTCCCCAGCCCATTTTTAGATTTAATCACCCAAAGCGTATACACCCCATTTACACTTGAGTGGGGGAGGGCTGTGACCCACGTGTGAAGTGGGTGATGAATCAGAATCTGCCCCCTGGGCAATCCTAAGCAAAGCCTTAGCTGTAATTGGTCCATGTAAAATGGAAGGAAGTCACAGGAAATGAGGAAAAGGAATGGTCTTTTAAAAGTCCAAGAACTTCCTGTGAAGAGGTCTTTCACCTTCAATTTGATCTTGAAGGAGCTCCAGTTTGGGACCTTGGACTGCTCTTGGATTTTTCCTATAGAACTACCACATGGGGTTAGTGAAAAAGGACGACTCCTGGATTTTGTGAACGGACTAGCCTCAGGAGACATCACCCCTCTAGAGAGAGGCTCCCTGTATCCCTGGTTCTTTGCTCAAGGCTGAGGCCCCTAAGGATAAGAACTAATTAGCCCTGCCTGGGTTGAGTCAGGGGCCCCGAGCAAAATTACTTAGTATATTATATTAGATATCTTACCCTGTCCTTTCTCTGACTTTCTTACTTTTACTCTTTCTATAGTTTATAAATAAATTGCTAAAAAAAATCATTTGAAATTGATTAAATTCCTGGTGACCCTACTCTTAAATAATCTAGTCCAACCCCTTACATGCTGGCCTTTACAATATTCTAGAGATATTGCTAAGGTGAAATTGATAGGCTTTGGCAATAGATTGATTATGGGAGATGAGAGATAGTGAGGAGTCCAGGATGATTCCCATGCCTAGCCCATTTTACTAAGATCTCGGGTCTCTAACCTTTTTTCTTTCTCTTTGTCTTTACAATTCCTTTTGTGCCCATCTAGTTCCTCTCACAGCCAGTTGATTTAGGGAGAGTTGAGCTATTCTGGCTTAGTTTGAAAGTGATGGAGCTGGCAGATGGGGGTTTAGGGGTGGAGAAAGATAGCTTGAGATGAAAAACATACATACACACAAGGATGATGGTGGGGATTTTTTTAACTGCCCTCTTTGACATCATTAGCTCATATTAGGCAAACTAGAGCCAATGACCACAGGAGGCAGGTATATAACAGGTCAAGGGACTGGAAGAGGAAAATTACAATGATTTGAAATGTGTTAACACCAGGCCAAAATGCCAGCTACACGCTCCATGCTCCATGCTCCTGCTGAATATATTATTTTTGTTTCTAGGTTGTGTGGTTTTTAAACAAAAGAGGGGCTTTAGTCTTCAGCCATGTGCTTTACGTGATAATGCCTGTTCTTTACAAACAGCTAAAAGATGATGATTTTGACTCAATAGAAAGAAAAACTTCATCAAAAGTAGAGCTGTTCATTAACAGAATAGACTGCCTCAGACAGTAGTGAGTTCTCCAATATCATGGAGTAGATTTGTCAGACATGTTAGAACCCTCATTAGACTGTAAGCTCTTTGAGGCCAAGAATTTTATCCTGTTTAAATAAGTTTTGTATCTCGGTAGGTGTTTAATAAACATTTACTGCTCTATCTCAAGAAATGTCTACTCAGATTTGGGGTGGACTAGATGGCTTTCACGATCTCTGTTTCCATAAGTAGCCCTTTCCTGAGCTCTTTCAACACATTGAGACTAAAAATAGAAAAATAAATAGAAAAACAACAATAATAAACTATAGAGCCAAACATGGGACTGCCAAGAGACAGAGTAAATGTGATATTTTGTTCATTTTTGGCCAGAATATCTGTGTCCCGACATCTAACTTCTCTCATCTTTTTGTTTTTCTAGTCCAGTGATACTCCAACTTCCTTAAGTCCTTTGAATTTACCTGGAACAGGGAGTGAAATGGAAGAGAAGGTAATAAGATATGCATCTGTTCATTTAATTCCTCTGCTTTGACTTCTTTTTTTCCCCTCTGTAATCATTTGTTATTTATTTTCCTCACTTTCCCATTTGCAAATTTTACGTTCACTTAAGGCTTTAAATCTCTCCAAAATGCAACCACAAGGCCCTTAAAGATGCACTAATAAGTAGGCAGTAGCAGATGTTGGGGAATCTGTTTCCATGACAATATGTGTCTGATGAAACTGGACCCTGTTCTGGAAAACCTAGACTCCCAGCATGCCTGAATTTGGAGTCTTAGACCCAGATAATTTTCTAAAGAGGTTCATTTGCTTCATTAAGCCAAGAGGCCACTTGACACAGCTGTTCAAGGTATATGAAAGGTACTCGTGACTCTAAAAACCTTCCACTTTTGTCTTCAGTATCCGGATTTATTTGGTCTTTCTCTCCACTTTCTATCCCTTGGTTTTTCAGCTTTCATTTCACATCTGTGAATTTCACAGCAGGAGCCAAATGAAGCCTGTGGAAAAACTGGGGGTCATACTTTCTTCAGAGTCTGGTCCGCTACCATGACCCTTCTCATCTTCCCAGGGGTCCAGGCTAGGGCTCCAGGCTTAAGAGATTGTATACATTGGCTACTGTCTGACCTCTCTGTAATTGAGTCCTCTGAAATTTATTTCTGAAGATGATGCAACCTGCTCAAATAACTTTTTAAAAATAACCAGAACAGAACAAAATCGTGATCAACTTATTCATCTTGGAATCTCATCATTTGTGCTTAGATATGAGCATTAATTTTTGGTCTTTTTACAAATATGTGTCTCTGTGTTTAGTCCTTTATTGAACTTCTTTTGAAACCTAATTCTTCCATCTCTTTTCACTTACCTCTTGGGGAAAGAAGGAGAATATATTTATTTCATTTGAATTGAATAAAGAAATCCTTCTCCTATATTGTAGTCACACAGATTTGGAAATTTGGAAAGCCAAAGACTATTATTAGGTTTTTTAATTTGCCATTATCCCTAATATCAATTTATATTTCCTGAATAAGCCTTAGAACTATCCAAAACCTTGCCTTTCATGTACAAATGTGGAAAGTCATTCCAAAATGAGGAATCATCACTAATATGCTCTTGATTTCACAGTTGCCACACAAGCACACATACACAAAATTCCATTCTCCAATCTAATGGTGCCCTCTTTAACTAGTGAAAATATTTGAGGGAGAATGATGTATAATGGACTAGATAAGTAGTTTGGACCCAGATCATAAAGGGCTTTAAAAGCAAAATAAGACTGGAAATGGGAACTCCTGAGGTTACTTAAGCTGACCTATCATTTTAGAATATCAGCTATGTGGAGGATAACTTGGAGGAGAGACTGAATATAGGGAAGCCAAATGGGAGGCTATTGGAATAGCCCAGACCAAAGGGGACAAAGGCCTTGAGTAGAATCCCTGTGGTTTGAAAGAAGAGATAGGTGGCAGAACTGGCAACTGACTGAATATGGGGTTGAAGGAAAAGAAGAATTTAGGATAATCTGAAGGTATTCAACTTCAATGGCTAGAAAAATAATGTTACCCTGGTGTCAAGATAATTTTAGGGTTGTGACGTAAAATCTAGATTTAATTGGTCACCAAGGGAAATCTCACATAAAATACCCAAGTCAGTCTGGAAATTTATGGTAATTTAATTAATATAGAGGGAAGGAATTTAAGGAGAAGGTGAGAAGAGGATATAGGATTTCTCCTGCCTGACCTGTGCCAAGGGGAGTTTAAAATCCCTGCCTCTAGGTCTCTGAAGAAGATTAGAGTCTTCTAAGAGGATAAAGTTGGAAAGTAAAGGAGGAAAACCCAGCTAGAAACTCACCACTGAACCGGGAAATAGCTTGTAGCTACACTAAGATGCCAAAAGGCCCAGCACGCTGCCACCAGCCAACTCTCTACTGCCAAAAAGGTGCCCAAGAGAGGAAGTGAGCTAAATATATAGACCTTTCACTTCTCATGTCTCCTTCTCTAAATGCCCATCTCGTTTAGAGTTCTCATCTTCTTTGATTAGATTATATCTTTAGAGTTACTTAACACTTTGTTAAGTTCACCTTTTGTGAGTTACTTGACCTTTTTTGTGATTAATTTAACCTTTATAGTTGCTTAACACCTTTTTGTATTAAGATCTTAAAATAAACTTAACTTAAAGTTCTAGCTTCACTATAAGGTAAGAGCTAAGTACCTTCATTGTTCAATCATGAGATTACAACTTTATCTTCCCCTAAAGTAAGGTCTAAGTAGGGTGGAGTAATTTAATGTTCACAATCCTCCCTGATTTTGTTAGACTAAGTATCTTCATTGTTAAAATCAGGAAATAGCTAAACCCAATCTTTACACTGTACAGAAATAGGGAAATTATGAGAAGATTTAGGGATTAGGGGGAAAAATAAAATCTGTTATGAACATGTTGAGTTTAAGACATCAAAGTGGAGATGTCCAAAAGTCAAATATAAAACTGGAGTTTAGAAAAGAGATGTAGTCTAGAAACTTCTTGGTCCTCAGATTCTTTATCTATCACATGAGGACTGTGGCAATTAAAAGAGTGGATGCCTTAAACTGTAAGAGTTAAAATGGTTGAGGTTATAAACTGTAGTGAGTAAAATAGTGGAAGATATAAATTATAGTAGATATAAGAGTGGGTGAGTAAATTTGTGACTGCAGAAAATGTTTCACTACAGTGTCTTGGTTTTAAATCAAATATAAGGTGGTCGCCAGGGAAATATTCCCAATTATGAATATACCCAAGTCAACTGGGTTTTATAGAGATTTTAGTTAATAATACAATGAGGAATCAAAGAAAGAGAGAAGGAGAGTAAGAAAGGAATAAGTATGAAGGGCCTCAAACCAATATGGCCTAGACCTGAGTCTTAAGAGAGAGAGAGATCAGTCAGTCAGTCTTTTATCACTCACCACAAGGTCTGTCTAAGCAAGAATTCTAGTGACAGAGTCTCCTCAGAGAGAGTTTCAGCCAGAGTCCTCCTCAAAGAGCCTTCCAGCCAGAGACTGTTTCAAAGGGCCTCTCTCAAGAGCCTCCAGAGGGACAGAGTCCCCTCAGAGGAGCTCCAGCGAGACCTCCTTAGAGATTGTCCTCCAAGAGCTTCCCTTCTCCAGAGCCTCTCTTAAGAGATTCTCCAAAAGGATTCCTTTACAAGAGATTCTGCTTTTCCTTATATAGGGGGTTTTCTCCTATGTCACCTCCCCTAAGTCCTTACATCTACCAATCACAGTAGACGTTTTCCAAAGGACAACCCATTCTGAATTCACAGCTGAGTCAACTAATCCCTTTAGTAATTTTGAACCAGAAAAAACTTCTGAATAAGTTTTCACCTCTTTGCTCCTAGCAAGTTTACAAGTTGCCTGACCTTTAATAGGTACTTAGCACCCCATTGTATTAATTCTAAAAATAGGCATGGCTTAAAGAACTTTTTGCCTCATTATAAGTATGGGTTTAAGTACTTTCATTGTTTAGCAAGGAGTTTTCTCCCCTAAAGCAGTCTTAAGTACTGGTGGAGTAGAGGTCCTCCCATTTCTGATCCAAGTAGAGTTCTCACTGTCCAAATGGGGAATGTTCCCAGTAGGGAATTGTTCCAATAGAGAATTCCCCAATGTGGAAATTTTTAACATTCACAAGTCTGAGAAATTTCAAGATTCACAGGAAGTTAGATTAGATACTCTCTGAGGGGGCAGCTAGGTACCTCAGTGGATTGACAGCCAGGTGCAGAGATGGGAGGTCCTGGGTTCAAATCTGGCCTCAGATACTTCTAAGCTGTGTGACCCTGGGCAAGTCACTTAATTCCTATTGCTTCGCCCTTACCACTCTTCTGTCTTAGAACCAATATATAGTACTGATTCTAAGACCAATGGTAAGGGTTTAAAAAAAATTTGTCCTCTGAGATCATTCTAACTCTAGGTCTATGAGTTAGACTATGATCCAGTGAGATGTAGATTTGAAATTCATGTGCAGAGATAATCTCTGAATCCATTGGAGCTGAGTAGATCACCAAAAGAATAGGTGCAAAGAAAAGAGAGGAAGACCCAGGATAGAGTCTCTGGATACACCTATACATAGAGGGTAGGATATGGATGATGATCCTCCAAAAGATTCTCATAAAAATAGAACATACAGGAAGGTCAACAGGGCAGTGTCATAAAAACCCAGAAAGAATAGAGTAGCCAAGAGGAGAGGGCAGTCAATAGTGTTAAGTGTTGCAAGAGTGGTCAAGAAAAATGAAAACAAAAAAAAGTGATTGGATTTGAGGAAAAAAGAGAAGACAGAAGATTTTAAAGAGAGCAATTTTAGTCAAATGATGATAATATAAGCCAGATTACAAAGGCCTGAAGTCAGGAAGACATCTTCCCAAGGTCAAATCTGATCTCAAATCATTACTAGCTACATAACCCTGGGCAAGTCACCTAACCCTGTTTCCTTGCTTGTAAAAAATGAGCTGGAGTAGGAAATGGCAAACCACTCTCATATCTTTGCCAAGAAAACCCCAAAGGGAACATGGTAGAGTAAGGCAGGAACTCACCTGAGCTCTCCCAAACTCATCTCTAAACAACAATAAAGCAATGCCTTAAATTGAGTTCTGTAGTGGCAAAACCAACAAAAGGAAGGGGTGAAATAATTTTCTACCTCAAGGTAGTTTAGAAGATTATCAGGAAAGGTCTAACTAAGGTAAGAGGGGAGCTCATTTTAGCACAGGCAGCATCAAGGAAGCCAGCATCAGGTCATGCCCTAGTAAGCCAGCAATGAGACCCTGGGTCCTTGGCATAAAACAGCAGCTAGGATGTATGCCCCTGGTGCAAGAAGCTTGGGAGAATATCCCTTCCACTCCAGAAGTAGAGCCCCCTTTAACAAAGTTAGAAATCACAAAATGGGCTAGAAAATGAGCAAAACAAAAAAGAAACTGATTATGTAAAGTTACTATGGTGACAGAGAAGCTCAAAACACAAACATAGAAGAGAACAACAGAGTCAAAATGACTGCATATGAAGCCTTAAAGACAAATGTGAATTGGAATCAGGCCCAGAAAGAACTCCTGGAATATCTCAGAAAAGATTTTGAAAATCAAATAAGATAGGTAGAAGAAAAATTGGTAAAATAAATGAGAGTGGTGGAGGAAAATCATGAAAAAAGTCAACAGCTTGGTAAAGGAAGCACACATACACACACACACACACACACACACACACACACACACACACACACAAATAGAAATAGATTCACCAAAGAAAACAATCCCTTAAAAAGCACAATTGGCCAAATGGAAAAGCAGCTAAAAATTTACAAGAAAATAACTTCTTAAAAGGTAGAATTAGGCAAGTGGAAGCTAACATCATCATATTACATCAAGAAATAATAAAAACAAAACCAAAAGAATAAAAAAAATCAGAAAATGTGAAATATCTTATTAGATGAATAGCTGACTTGGAAGATAGACCCAGGAGTGATAATTTAAGAATCACTGAACTACCTGAAAGTCAGGATAAAAAAAAAGAGTCTGAATGTCATATTTCAACCAATTATCAAAGAAAATTGGTAGAAAAATTGGAAAATTATATGACAGAAAGTAGGTATAGAATAATATCTCACATATACCAAGATAAGGTCAAAATGAATATGATTTAGACATAATACTACCTCACACCTATTAAATTGGCTAAATGACTGAAAAGGAAAATGATCTATGACAGAAGGGATATGAGAAAATTGGGACACTAATGCAGTATTGATGGAACTGTGAATTGATCCAGTCATTTTAGAGAGCTATGTGGAATTGTGCCCAAAGGGCTATCAAATTATACATACCCTTTGACACAGAAAATACCACTACAAAGACTCTATTCTAAAGAGATCTTTTTAAATAAAAAGAACCTATTTGTACAAAACTATTCATAACAGTTCTTTTTCTGATGGTAAAGAATTGGAAATTGAGGGGATAAAAAAGTTGTAGGATGTCATTGTGATAGAATGCTATTATGCTATAAGAAATGATGAATAGGATGATTTCAGAAAACGCTGGAAAGACTTACATGAACTGATACAAAGTGAATAACCAGCAGAACACTGTAAATAATAACAGCAATATTGTATAAAAATCAAATGTTAAAGACAGCTATTCTCAGCACTAGAGTGATCTAAGAGAATTCCAAAAGACTAATGATGAAAAAGGCTATCTACCTCTGGAGAAGAAATTGATTGGAGTCTGAATGTAGAAGGAAGCAAACTATTTTTCACCTTTATTTTTTTCCTTTGTGAGTTTTTTAGTATGTCCTTTCTTTTACATGACTAATATGGAAATATATTTTGCATATGTATAAAATTACTTACCATCTCAGGAAGGAGGAAGGAGGAAGAGAATTCAAAACTCAAACTTTTTAAAATGAATGTTAAAAATTATTTTTACATTTAATTGGGAAAAATAAATTATTAAAAAGCAAAAAAAAAAAAAAACTAAATGGGATCACAAAGAGTGGGACTGGACTGAGAAAACAATTGAACACCAGCACAAAGGATTTAGAAGTGAAAGGCAATATGTATGAACAGTTTTTTCCTAAGGGTTTTATTGGAAAATAGAGGAGATATGGCAGAAGATCAAGGGCATAATAGGATCAAATGAAGGTCATTAATAGATAAGGAAAATCTGGCCATTTTTTAGACAACTGGGAGAAAACCAGGGGATAATGAGGGTTTGAATATTATGAAAAGAATAATGATAATCAAAGGAGCAATATCTGGAAGTAGTCTAGAGTAGATGGTATCAAAAACAGAAATAGGAAAGTTGGTGTTAGCAAGGAGAAATGCCATCTCACCTTCCAAAACTGAATCAGAGAAGGTGAGGAAGAGGTTTATTGTGTGTTGGTGATTTGAACTATGGAACTAGAGAGGAACTCTCAAAAAATGACCTCAAATTTTTCAATAAAGTACAAGACCTTCTGCCTAGAGTACACCTTGGTTCTTAACCATTTTTTGTGTTACAGACCCCTTTGGCTCTTGTTGTTAAATAGAAACCCCACAGACTCCATATAGACAATTTAGGTAAATAAAGTAAAAAAGCCAAATTTCTCCAAGTTAAGGTAGAAAATTAGATTTTATTGGAAGAGAGACAAGTACATGTATTACATTGTTGGAGCCTGGCAAGAGACAATGCCCAGAGGCCAAGAACTGGTTTATATAACAAAATGAATATTTCAATACAAGGTTGATGACATATCACAAGACATAACATCATATAGACCTTATTTAGAAACAGTTACCCAATTACAAAACTGGTTCATTTCAGAAAGCCCATATTAGCCTAAAGGTCAAGTGAAATGACCATTACCTCTCTCTCATCTGATCTGGGGGGAAGGATGGCTATTTTCAAACAGGGAAGGATGCATGATATTTATGCTATGTTGGGACATGAGACTCAAATGGTCAGCATCTTATGATAAAGGGCAGTACAAACTTAGGGAGGGGTTAGACATCCCTTTAGAAGCAGTTTTTAAGCTTTAGTTAGAAATCCTTGTAAAAATCATGAATTCTATTGATTGTATTAAGATTATAATGGAATTTATATAAATCACTTAGAATCACAATACTGATTATCCTAAACCTATCACTATCACTAAAATTCAATCAAGAATAAAGGGGTAAGGGTCTTCCCACACACACACTCTTTGGGGAAGCCACTGATCTCCTCAAAATAATATTTTCAGTTAATCAATTGAAATTCTAAATTTCATTTACAGGTTAGTGAAAACAAAGATTTTTCCCCCCCATCCAAGTTAGAGACCTACTGAAATATCTATGGATATGCAGACCCCAGGTTGAGATCCCTGGCTCAGAATGGTTATATGATAGAAAGTTAAGAAGTAGAGGATAAATCAGACTAGAGTAAAAAGATTAAGGTACATCTTTGAGGACTCAGCTAAAATTGAATAACCTATGTCTATAGTGATCCCACTCTTTGAGCAATATTCAAGTGACTTCTAAGCAGAATCAGAGAAGGTAGATGGTGAAAGAAAGCCAGGCTGAGATTTGGAAAAGATGAAAAGTGATAGACAATGAGGCAAGAGATTCAAGGGTTGAGGAAATTGTAATTTGAGCTGGTTAACAAAAGGTTCCAGATTTTGAAAGAAGAATAAGGGCAAAGCAGGATTAATGGCCTGGGAAAGCAAGGAGGGTTGGATATTAACTGGAAATTGTAATGAAGATAGAGAATAGGTTCAAGAAGAGTGAGTCACAGAAGGATGGGGGTTACGATTGAATAGTGAAAATTCAGGATTATTAGAGAGGATTTTTGTGAGGAAAGATGGGATCAAAGATCATAGTGTGGCTGAAGTTAAATGACAGTGTTAATAAGTTAGGAAACTAGAGATGGAGGTAAGGGAGGTATGAGAGGATGGGAAAATGACATCATTATGCAAACTTAAATTCCAAAGTGTAAATAAATAAGGGCTAGAATTTGGGAAGTATAGAAAACTTAGAAATCAAACGAATAAACAAACATTTAAGTACTTCCTTAGTAGTATCTACTTAAAGCAGCCAAGTGGTACAGTGAATAGAGTACTAGACTTGAAGTCACTTTCTTGAGTTCAAATCTGGCCTCAGATACTGGTTGTATGGCTTTGGACAAGTCATTTAACCCTGTTTGCCTCAGTTTCCTCATGTGTAAAATAAGCTGGAAATGGAAATGGCAAAACACTCCAGTATCTGAGCCAAGAAAATCCCCAATAGGGTCACAAAGAGTTGGACATATTTAAACAGCAAAAAGTACCTACTATGTGCCAGGCACCACATTAATAACTGGGAATATAAAATAAGGTAAAAGATATTTCCTGACCTTATCAAGTTTACATGAATCCTATATTGACCTCATTGAGAAAAGAAAGAGGATGATCTGGGAGCTGGGAGAAGGGTGATATAATTGATGGAAATAAGGGGGGCATTATTTACTCTCCAATCAACAAGGTGAGTGTAGCTTTGCCCCAGGTCAAATCCTAAAGCTGAGTTAACTCCTCCAATATATTGGGTATACCAAAGGTCTTAAGTAGTTTTAGAGCTTTGGGATTCCCAAAACAGTTTGGGAAACAGTTGTCAGGCCTGAGGATTCTAAAAGTGTACAGACAAGAATATTTTGATAAATATTGGACCTTTGTTTTTGTCTTTGCCTTTTTGAAGGTATTGTAGCCTAGGAAAAAACACAGAACTATTGAATAGTCAAAAAATCACTCTTTAATCAAGGGAAAGGGGTTCAATGCAATAATAGACCTAGACCCAGAGCTGCACACCACACCACTGCACAGAGTCCGAGGATTGAACTCTGGCCATTCTGGACACTGACCCCTGGGAAAGCCAACCGTGCTAGATTGGACAAGTCTGAGGAGCCATTAAAATTGGGGAGCTTAATTAAATACCTTTCTAGGTGAAACAGGGGGGCTGAGGATGAGAAGGACAGTTGATTGACTTTACTATGGTAACTCAGGAAAATGAGGAGTTCCGGACAGGAATAACAGAGAGGGGCTGATGCTTTACAATGGACACAAAAGGGAAATATCCAGCCCAGGGCAGGGCCACCTTGGTAAAGGACTTTAGCCTAAGGGGGAGAGACCATTGGGACCAAAGAGACACTTAACATCTTAAAGTCTATTGTTAGTCTGAGATCAGTGAAGTAGGACATTCCCTTGGGGAGGGACTCTCTTGTGACAAGATCAAACCTGGGGTTTCTACCTCCAAGCTTAATAAACTGGGGATCACTAAATCTTTCTGGGCCCCAAGTTTGGGGACTTCTAGATTCCATGTTGACAGTATGTAACGGGCAAAAAAAATTTTTTTTTAAGTTCACTTTTCTTTCCTAATTCCAAACTGAAATTCAATAAAATGGACCATTCCATGGTTCCACCAATAATGCCCACCTTTCCTTCTAAAGGAAAGCACTCTGGAGCCAAGTGCCTCACATCTGGTAGAAGCTCGCTAAATACTTGTTTATCATTGAATGAATCTGTTTAAGTTCCAACCTTACATTCTTTTTTTTTTTAAATATATTTTATTTGATCATTTCCAAGCATTATTCGTTAAAGACATAGATCATTTTCTTTTCCTCCCCCCCACCCCCCATAGCCGACGCGTAAGTCCACTGGGCATTAGATGTTTTCTTGATTTGAACCCATTGCTTTGTTGATAGTATTTGCATTAGAGTGTTCATCTAGAGTCTATCCTCTGTCATGTCCCCTCAACCTCTGTATTCAGGCAGTTGCTTTTTCTCGGTGTTTCCATTCCCATAGTTTATCCTTTCCTTATGAATGGTGTTTTTTTCTCCTGGATCCCTGCAAGTTGTTCAGGGACATTACACCGCCACTAATGGAGAAGTCCATTACGTTCGATTATACCACAGTGTATTAGTCTCTGTGTACAATGTTCTCCTGGTTCTGCTCCTCTCGCTCTGCATCACTTCCTGGAGGTTGTTCCAGTCTCCATGGAACTTCTCCACTTTATTATTCCTTTTAGCACAATAGTACTCCATCACCAACATATACCACAGTTTGTTCAGCCATTCCCCAATTGATGGGCATCCCCTCATTTTCCAGTTTTGGGCCACCACAAAGAGCGCAGCTATGAATATTTTTGTACAAGTCTTTGTGTCCATTATCTCTTTGGGGTACAGACCCAGCAGTGCTATGGCTGGGTCAAAGGGTAGATATTCTTTTGTCGCCCTTTGGGCATAGTTCCAAATTGCCCTCCAGAATGGTTGGATCAGTTCACAGCTCCACCAGCAATGAATTAATGTCCCTACTTTGCCACATCCCCTCCAGCATTCATTACTTTCCTTTGCTGTTATGTTAGCCAATCTGCTAGGTGTGAGGTGATACCTCAGAGTTGTTTTGATTTGCATCTCTCTGATTATAAGAGATGTAGAACACTTCTTCATGTGCTTGTTAATAGTTTTGATTTCTTTATCTGAGAACTGCCTATCCATTTCCCTTGCCCATTTATCAATTGGAGAATGGCTTGATTTTTTGTACAATTGATTTAGCTCATTATAAATATGAGTAATTAAACCTTTGTCAGAGGTTTCTATGAAGATTTTTTCCCAATTTGTTGTTTCCCTTCTGATTTTAGTTATATTGGTTTTGTTTGTACAAAAGCTTTTTAGTTTGATGTAGTCAAAATTATTTATTTTACATTTTGTGATTCTTTCTATATCTTGCTTGGTTTTAAAGCCTTTCCCCTCCCAAAGGTCTGACATGTATACTATTCTGTGTTTACCCAATTTACTTATGGTTTCCTTCTTTATGTTTAAGTCACTCACCCATTTTGAATTTATCTTGGTGTAGGGTGTGAGGTGTTGATCTATTCCTAGTCTCTCCCACACTGTCTTCCAATTTTCCCAGCAGTTTTTATCGAATAGTGGATTTTTGTCCCAAAAGCTGGGATCTTTGGGTTTATCGTATACTGTCTTGCTGAGGTCGCTTTCCCCCAGTCTATTCCACTGATCTTCCTTTCTGTTTCTTAGCCAGTACCAAATTGTTTTGATGACTGCTGCTTTGTAATATAGTTTTAGGTCAGGGACTGCAAGGCCCCCATCATATGTGTTTTTTTTCATTATTTCCCTGGATATCCTTGATCTTTTGTTCTTCCAAATGAACTTTGTTATGGTTTTTTCTAAATCAGTGAAGAAGTATTTTGGTAGTTCAATGGGTATGGCACTAAATAGATAAATAAGTTTGGGTAGGATGGTCATTTTTATTATATTGGCTCGTCCTATCCATGAGCAGTTAATGTTTTTCCATTTGTTCAAGTCTAGTTTTAGTTGTGTGGCGAGTGTTTTGTAGTTGTGTTCATATAGTTCCTGTGTTTGTCTTGGGAGGTAGATTCCTAGGTATTTTATTTTGTCTAAGGTGATTTTGAATGGGATTTCTCTTTCTAGTTCTTGCTGCTGAGCTGTGTTGGAGATATATAGAAAAGCTGATGATTTATGTGGGTTTATTTTGTATCCTGCAACCTTGCTAAAGTTGTTGATTATTTCAATTAGCTTTTTGGTTGAATCTCTAGGATTCTTTAAGTAGACCATCATGTCATCCGCAAAGAGTGATAACTTGGTCTCCTCCTTGCCTATTCTGATGCCTTCAATTCCTTTATCTTCTCTAATTGCTACTGCTAGTGTTTCTAGTACAATGTCAAATAGTAGAGGTGATAATGGGCATCCTTGTTTCACTCCTGATCTTATTGGGAATGCATCTAGTTTATCCCCATTGCAGATGATATTAGCTGTTGGTTTTAGATATATACTGTTTATTATTTTTAGGAATGACCCTTCTATTCCTATGCTTTCTAGTGTTTTTAATAGGAATGGGTGTTGTATTTTATCAAAGGCTTTTTCTGCATCTATTGAAATAATCATGTGATTCTTGCTAGTTTGCTTGTTGATGTGGTCAATTATGTGGATGGTTTTCCTAATGTTGAACCAGCCCTGCATCCCTGGTATGAATCCTACTTGATCATGGTGAATGATCCTTCTGATCACTTGCTGGAGTCTTTTTGCTAGTATCCTATTTAAGATTTTTGCATCTATATTCATTAGGGAGATTGGCCTATAGTTTTCTTTCTCTGTTTTTGACCTGCCTGGTTTTGGAATCAGTACCATGTTTGTGTCGTAAAAGGAGTTTGGTAGAACTCCCTCTTTGCTTATTATGTCAAATAGTTTGTATAGTATTGGGATTAACTGTTCTCTGAATGTTTGATAGAATTCACAGGTGAATCCATCAGGCCCTGGGGACTTTTTCTTAGGAAGTTCTTTGATGGCTTGTTGGATTTCAATGTCTGATATGGGATTATTTAGGAATTCTATTTCCTCTTCTGTTAGTCTAGGCAGTTTGTATTTTTGTATATATTCATCCATTTCTCCTAAATTGGTGTATTTATTGCCATATAATTGGGCAAAGTAATTTCTAATGATTGCCTTAATTTCCTCCTCATTGGAGGTGCTGTCCCCCTTTTCATCTTTAATGCTGTGAATTTGCTTTTCTTCCTTCCTTTTTTTAACTAGATTGACCAGTACCTTGTCTATTTTGTTTGTTTTTTCAAAGTACCAGCTTCTTGTCTCATTTATTAAATCAATAGTTCTATCACTTTCGATTTTATTAATTTCTCCCTTAATTTTTAGGATTTCTAATTTGGTTTTCTGCTGGGGGTTTTTAATTTGATCGCTTTCCAGTTTTTTCATTTGCATTTCCAATTGATTGATCTCTGCTCTCCCTTGTTTGTTAATATAAGCATTCAGGGATATGAATTTACCTCTGATTACCGCTTTGGCTGCATCCCAAAAGGTTTGAAAGGATGTTTTGCCATTGTCATTTTCCTCGATGAAATTATTAATTGTTTCTATGATTTCTTCTTTAACTAAACGGTTTTGGAGTATCATATTGTTTAATTTCCAATTGGTTTTAGATTTGGTTTTCCATGTACCATTACTAATCATTATTTTTATTGCCTTGTGATCTGAGAAGGCTGCATTCATTATTTCTGCTTTTCTGCATTTGTGTGCTATGTTTCTGTGACCTAATGTATGGTCAATTTTTGTGAATGTGCCATGTGGTGCTGAGAAGAAGGTGTATTCCTTTTTATCCCTATTTATTTTTATCCATATGTCTATTAATTCTAATTTTTCTAAGATTTCATTCACTTCTTTTACCTCTTTCTTATTTATTTTTTGATTTGATTTATCTAAATTTGATAATGGTTGGTTTAAGTCTCCCACTAGTATGGTTTTATTGTCTATTTCTTCCTTCAATTCTCCTAGTTTCTCCATTAGAAATTTGGGTGCTATATTATTTGGTGCATACATATTGATTAATGATATTTCCTCATTGTCTATAGTCCCTTTTAACAAAATATAATTACCTTCCCTATCCCTTTTGATCAGGTCTATTTTTGCATTGGCTTTATCAGATATCATGATTACCACTCCTGCCTTCTTTCTATCAGTTGAAGCCCAGAAGGTCTTACTCCATCCTTTAATTCTGACCTTGTGGGTGTCAACCCGCCTCATGTGTGTTTCTTGAAGACAACATATGGTAGGGTTTTGGATTCTAATCCATTCTGCTATTCGTCTACGTTTTATGGGTGAGTTCATCCCATTCACGTTCAAAGTTATGATTGTCATTTGTGGACTCCCTGGCATTTTGATTGCCTTCCCTAATTCTAACCTTTTCTTCTTCGGCTCTACCTTTTAGTCCAGTGATTTACTTTGAAACAGTCCCCCTTGTCCCCTCCCTTGATGTTTCCCTTTTTAGTCCCTCCCTTTTTGTTCCCTTCCCCTCCCCCCTCTCTTTCCCTCCCTTTTTGTTCTCCCTCTCCCCCTCCCCCCCTTGGTTTTCCCTTCTCCTTACCCTTGTTGGGTAAGATAGAATTCAAGATCTCAATGGATCTGGATGTTTTTCCCTCTCAGAGCTGATTTCCCTGAGATTGAGGTTTAAGTAACCCCCCCCCCTCTCTTCCTCTCCTTCTTATAGGAGTTTTCTTCCCCTCCCCTTCCCATGTGAATCTTTGTGTGAGAATGATTATTCTATTTGGTCTTTCTTTACCCCCTATTTATACATTACATTTTCCCCACATGTTAGTATACATAGGTTGATATAAATGTAGTCCTTATAGAAGAGAGTTTGAGTAAAAGAAGAAGATAACATTTTCCCCTTTCCTTAATATTTACCTTTTCAGGTATTCCTTGCTCTTTGATTTTCGGTATCAAACTTTCCACAGAGCTCTGGTCTTTTCTTTGCAAAAAGTTGGAAGTCTTCTATTTTGTTGAATGCCCATACTTTCCCTTGGAAGTATATAGTCAGTTTTGCTGGGTAGCTGATTCTTGGTTGGAGACCCAGCTCTCTTGCCTTTCTGAAGATCATGTTCCATGCCTTACGATCATTCAGAGTAGAACTTGCAAGGTCTTGGGTGACCCTGATTGGCATTCCTTTATATCTAAATTGTCTTTTTCTGGCTTCCTGTAGGATTTTTTCTTTTGTTTGATAGCTTTGGAATTTGGCAATTACATTCCTGGGAGTTGTCTTTTGGGGGTTTAGTGTAGAAGGTGTTCTGTGAGCTCTGTCAGTGGCTGTATTGCCCCCTTGTTCTAGAATATCTGGGCAATTTTCTTTGATTATATCTTGTATCACCATGTCCAGTTTGGTGTTTATTTCTGGCTTTTCTGGGAGTCCAATTATTCTTAAATTATCCCTTCTCCCCCTATTTTCCAGATCTATCACCTTGTCGGTGAGATATTTTATGTTCTCTTCTAATTTCTTGGTATTTTGGCTTTGCTTTATTAATTCTTGCTCTTTTACACGATCGTTGTCTTCCAGCTGCCTGATTCTGGCCTTTAAAGCCTGGTTTTCTTTTACAGTTTGGTCAAACTGGTTTTGTAGATGCGTGAATTTCTTTTGCATTATTTCCAACTTTTCCTCCCAGAAGGCTTCCATCTTTTTGGTCATTTCTGATTCAAATTCTTCATAGGTTTGTGGAGAGTTTCCATTTCCTTTGGAAGGTTTTGGAGCATTTTCTTTTATATTATCTTCTGTCTGCTCTGTATTTTGTATTTTGGCTCCATAGAATGTGTCCAAAGTCGCCCCTTTCTTCTTATTTTTCTTGGTATTTTGGGGCTTCTGTGCTTCTGTGGAGTTTGCTGCCATCTCTGAATGTGGAGGATTAGCTTTTCTTATCTCTGTCTGGTGATCAGAGGCTTTAGTCCGGGGCAGATTGTCCCTTCTATGAGCTTTCCCTGGGTTAAACTGAATATGCCTCACTGGAACTGGAATGGAAGGGTCGGACCACGAGGCCACACTCTCCCCCCGGCTCGCTTTCCGGAAGTTGCCTTCAGAATCGCTGGCCGTGAGGCTGTTTCGTCGGCCTGCGGGGGGATGGGCTGCAGCTAGCCCAAGCTCCGAGGGCAAGGACTTTCACTGAGACTTGGATAGCAGGATCCAGCCCGTGAGGCTGTCTTGCCCGCCCTGAGGGTTGCTGTTGTTTAGACCAGCTCTCTGCAGCGGAAGCCCCAGGCAGTAACTTTCACCGGGACTGTAGAAGGCCCTGAGGGTTCTGCTCTCTGAGCCCGGCCGGGCTGCGGCTTCCGGGAGCCTTGGACTCTGCGCTCCTACCCCTGAGGTCCGAGGGATCTCGGGTTCTGGCTTTTAAGGGGAGCCGTACCTTTTGAACCGGGTCCAGGTCCAGGAGGAGGGTTCCCAGGGTCTGTGCTGTTGATCGTTTTGAATTTCGGCGCCTTAGGAGCTTATCGTTTGAGATCGGTCGGGAAGGGTTTTCAGGAGATCTGAGCTTTAGCTTTCTCTAAGCCGCCATCTTAACCGGAAGTCCCTTACATTCTTTTTTAGAGATGGAGGGGTAAGATTTTTACAGGGAACCACAGATTCACTATGAACATAAACATTATGATTTGGGTAGAAGAAGAGTGCTAGGAGAGTACTGGAAAGGAGTATTACACCAATGCCTAAATTTTAGTAGTTTTGGTGTTGTGCTTCAAGAAATGCCAAAGCAAATTATGTTAAAGTCCTCTAAATGCATTTAAATTTTTTATCTTAATTTTTTGAACAAACAAAATGTGATAGTTGTAATTATCAAATATATTGGTTGATGTTGTAGTTATAACATATAAGCAAAAACAGACAGTCTGTACTTTTCCACCATCTTGACTCATTCTGACTCTGTGTCCACCATAATCTCAGCTCCAGATTGGGCGAGTGCAATGGTAGCCCATCAGTACAAATCCTCAGATTCCCCATTGTCAATTCAAATCCTTAATTCATATCTGGTCCCTTTTAGAAAACTCTCTCACCTGAATCTGGCAGAGATAAGTGACCCAGGAATTTCCCCACTACATCTAGGTCTGATCAGGAATGTCCCCTTCCACATCTGGAACCCATTACCGATTCTCAACCAAACTCCATCTTTACTTAACTACATACTTGAGTATGTATTCCCACCAAGATTCATTACACATCTCCTTTTACTCTGGCTGTGTGTGTGTGTGTGTGTGTGTGTGTGAGTGACTTGTTTTTTGCCTGCTTGCTTTGTCACACAGTAATAAAGCTCTTACTTGTACTAGCTTCCTAAGTACCACTTTCTTATAAATTCTCAAACCTGAATCTTTGCTCTTGCCTGCTCCATGAGGCCAGATCTATTTTTTCTTCCTCTCATCTATTACCCCCATTGGAAGAAAAAAAAAAGGAAGAGAAAATCAAATGACTCATAGTCAAACAAAACTAATTCCCACACTGGTCATCTCCAAAAATATGGCTCATTCTGAACCCTAAGTCTATTGACTCTCAATTAAGAGGTCCACAGCATGTTTTACCATCAGTACCTCAGAATGACAGCTGGTCATTGTGTTGATTAGAATTAAGTCTTTAAAAAATTGTCTTTAGAATTGTCCTAGAACATTGCATTGCTGCTAGTAGAGGAGTCCATTACATTCGATTGTATCACAGTGTATCAGTCTCTGTGTACAATGTTCTCCTGGTTCTGCCCCTCTAACTCTGCATCAATTCCTGGAGGTTGTTCCAGTCTCCATGGAACTCCTCCACTTTATTATTCCTTTTAGCACAATAGTATTCCATCACCAACATATACCACAATTTGTTCAGCCATTCCCCAATTGAAGGGCATCACCTCATTTTCCAATTTTTGGCCACCACAAAGAGTGCAGCTATGAATATACTTGTACATGTCTTTTTCCTTATTATCTCTTTGGGGTACAAACCCAGCAGTGCTATGGCTGCATCAAAGGGCAGACAATCTTTTAAAGCCCTTTGGGTTTAATGATCCAGGACAATTCTGAGGGACTTATGAGAAAGAACTGTGGGAATAGAAACACAGAAGAAAAATAACTGCTTGATCACGTGGGTTGATGGGGACATGATTGAGGATGTAGACTCTAAAGGATCACACTGGTGCAAACATCAATAATATGGAAATAGGTCTTGATCAATGACAAGTAAAACCCAGTGGAATTGCTTGTTGGCTACAGGGGTGGGGTGGGAGGAGGGAAGGGAAAGAATATGAATCTTGTAACCTTAGAAAAATATTCTAAATTAATTAAACTTAATTTTTAAAAAATTGACTTTATTGACAATGTACTTATCATATAACTTATTCTCATTCAGCCCACTGCTCTCTGTACCAGTTTATACAGATCTTCCTAGGTTTCTCTGAAACTCTCTTTCACCATTTTTTTCAGCATAATAGTATATGCTATAATTTGTTCAACCATTCTCCAGTTAATGAATGCCCTCTAGTATCTAATTCTTTGCCATTACAAAAAGAGCAACTATAAATATTTTTATGGATGAGTCCTATGTCCCCTTAAATTATATATATATATATATATTTTTAATTAAGTTTCCAAACTTTTAAATTCTAAAATGGTTATATTATACAACTATTTCATGATATTAAATGTATTGTGTCTGCTCTTTGGGAGGAACCATTAAAATCTAAATAAACATCTCTCTTTTGGGAGAGAGTGGGGGCAATGTTCAGACATCCACATCATCTGAGTAGAGCAGGGAAACTTGCTAATTTAATCAGCAGGCTCAGCCAATATCCCCTCTGCAACCCTGGCAAAGATATTGGTTTAATTTTTTTTTTATCTTTCTTAAATAATTTTTTCTTTCCTTTTGTTTTTTAAACTCTTACAGAAGAGCAGCAAGGGCTAGGCAGTCAGGGTTAAGTGACTTGCCCAGGGTCACCCCTGTAAGAAGTATCTGAGGTCAAATTTGAACCAAGGTCCTGACTCCAGGGCTGGTGTTCCATCTACTGTGCTACCTAACTGCCTCTTTGTAACTTTTCTATCACTTAGATTCTTTGCCCAGGACCCCCCCATTATAAAATGGTTGGGACTCTGGAAACCTCAGAATTGTTTTCTAATCCTGACTTTTGTTTTTAACACAACCACACAGGTTACTCCAGTTAAATCATCTCGACCAAAGCGACATTTTTCTTCTGCTGGCACCATTGAAAGCGTCAACCTGGATGCCATTCCTCTAGCCATCGCACGCCTGGACAACAGTGCAGCCAAACACAAACTGTCTGTGAAGCCAAAAAACCAAAGGGTTTCCAAGAAGCACAGGAGACTGGGCAAAGTATGGGGTTTGCTTTGCTCATTCACAGATGTACTTCCATCCGGGGCACAAATCCCACATCATCAGGCCTTACATTTCCCCCGTGGCGTGGCGTGGCGTAGGGAGGGAGTGGGCAGTAAGATGGGAGGACAAGGGGAATGGTCCTGGGAATCCCTTTGGCTTTGCATGCAGTCAGACTTGGGGCCCCCCTTTTAAATTGGTTGTCCTAAAATGGAAAGTTCCATCCCCCTCCCTGTATTTAGCTTAATCATAATTCTAAATCTGACTTCCAAGTTTCATTTCTTCTTGCTGCTACAAAGGCTTTGCAGTCGTATTGCTGAAGTCTTTCCTTTGTATCCATTTATATACAAGAATCATTTGTTTTGCAGGGCATTCTGGCAAAAGTTTAACAACTGGCTCCCAGGGGAAATAAATGTGTACAGGATACACTTTTAAGTTTAATTTGTATTATTAACATTTTTCTCCATCATTTTAAGTCCTGACAAGAGGCTGGTAAACTGAAGGAGTGGGCCAAATCCAGCAGCTGCCCGTTTCTCTATGGTCCTTAAGAGAGATTTTTTACATTTTTAAATAAACACACCACCATTAAATAAACCATCCGAATCATTAAATAAAAACCATTCTTAGGAGGAGGGGCAGACAGATTTGGCCCTTGGGCCACAGTGTTCAGACTCCTAGTCTAGACAATTAGAATATATAAAAAGCCCAGGCTTTGTAGAAAAGGTGAAAAACCTGTTATCCAGGTGTAAAAGCTTACAAAGAAAATTTAATAGTTGGTTTGCAGAACCCGTCTGAGCTGGCTTCAGCACACCCCTGCTTCCAAGCACCCCATTTTTAATCATTTTCATTACATACAAATCTGGTATCTTCTTCCATATCTTCCCACTAGGAAAGCCTGGTTTTCTACCACTATCTTCCAGTGATGAGAAAAAATTGATTTGAGGCTGGGTGAAGAATGGAGGTAGTAAAGGATCTTACCCCAGCTTCTACCATCTCCTTTCCCTATGGCCTGTGCTTCATCACTTCACTTCTCTTGAGGAGAGTTATTTGGTTTGGATCTGTACCTGGAAGCTCATCTTCCATATTGGAAACTCCTCCTAGGGATACTGGTCAGTTGCCAGGAATTTTAAAAGGATCTTGCAAACAACCAGTTCATACCAAAAGGAACAGCCCCATTTATTTGGTGTGTTTAAAGGGAAAAGCCAGGGGGCTTAATGAAAACACCCTAGGTTTTTCTAAACTACAATCACAACTTATCATCTTTTTTAAATTTTATTTATTTATTGCATTTAATTTTAATTTTATTTTTCTCAATTGCATATAAACAAAAAAATCATTTTTTTCAAATTTTGAGTTTCAAATTTTTCTCCTCCTTCTCCTTCTCCTCTTCCTACAACTTATCATCTTAAGGAGTTTCTTGGCATTTGGAGGTTAATCAACTTATCCTTGGTCACCCAGCCAATATGGATCACAGGCAAGGCTTGATCCCTTGTTGCCCTAATATACCCAAACCAGTCCTCTACCATGCTGCCTCTTTGCCTTGGTTTATCCAGTGATATATTACTCAACCCTTGACCCTTCTCTTGAGATAAAATATATTTTTATATATAAAACTTATATATAAAATATATATTTTTGAATATCTATTACCAATAAAAATCAAAACAAAAGCTATTTTAAAAGAGCTAATTGTTTCCTTCTTTAACATTAGGACCAACTAAATGATCAAGAAAGCTTTGAGAGTCAGCTGTCCCTAGATCAGAATGGGCACACAGAAGAGAAACAAACTTGGCCTCAAGAACAGCCCAGACCACTTGATTCAGAGGAAGAGAAAAGACAGCAAGAGGAATATTGGAGACATCTTGAGGCTGAATACAGAAGGCAAAAAGCAGAGAAGAAGCGCCTAGAAGAGCAAAGGCTTCAGGAAGTAGAAAAGAAGCTTTGGGAAGAGACTAAAAAACCACTTCTGGAGGAAGAGGAGAAGGAGGCTGAGGAGGAGAAGGGAAAGGTGAAACAACAGCATCTGGAAGGACAGAGTCCAAGGCAAGAGCTGGAGGAGGAAAATGGACAAAAAGAGGCAAAACAGAAGGAGCTAAAGGAGGAGAAATGTCTGGAAGCAGAGGAACAACTGTGTTGGCAAGAGGAGGAAGCCAAGCAACCAGAGGAGCTCAAAAGACAGGAGGAACTAGAAGAACAAAGAAAGCAAGAGACTGAGAAACACCGCCAGGAGGAGGAAAGGAAGCTCCTGGAGGAGCTCAAGAGGAGAGAGGAGGGAGAAGAGCAGAGGAAGGCGGAGGCTAAAAAGCAGAGGCTGGAAGACGAGGAACAAAAGCTTCTAGAGGATGAAAAGCAGAGGCTAGAGGAGGAAGAGGAACAAAAGCTACTAGAGGCCAAAAAGCAGAGGCTAGAGGAGGAAGAACAGAAGCTACTAGAGGCTGAAAAGCAGAGGCTGGAAGAGGAAGAACAGAAGCTACTAGAGACTGAAAAGCAGAGACGAGAAGAAGTGAACTTACAAAAGCTCAAGGGACAAGACTTGGAAATAGAAGAGAGTGGGCAACAGGTCAAAAAGCAGCTCCAGTTAGGAAAGAAAGATGAAGGACAGAAGCAGAGATGGAAGGAGGAGGGGAAGCTTTCAGAGGCACTTCAGGAACAGGGAAGCCTAGAGTTTCAAAAGCATCCTCAGGACTGGGAAGCACAACGGCAGCCAGAGTCAGGAGAGGAAAGGCACCTGGAGAGCCAGGCTCAGAACCTTGAGGAACAAAGATCCCCCAAGCACGAAGGCCCTGGGGGAAGGTTAAGGGGGCTACTGCTAGCTGAGAAGCAAAGCCACCAGGCTGTGGAGGTGAGGGAGAGGCAGCAAAGAGGGGAAGATGGTCATGGAGGGGCTCCTTTGCTTCAGGAAGAAAGAGAAGCAGCTTATCCCCAAAAAGAAATGGGACGGCCAGAAAAAGAACTGGCTCAGGTGGAGAAGAAAGAAATGGTGCCCTTGCAGAAGGACCAGATGGGGGAAGAACTGAGATGGCAAGAAGTTGAGGAAAGACAGAGTATGCCCAGACCATATACATTCCAGGTATCATCAGGAGGAAAACAAATCCTGTTTCCCAAAGTCAATCTGAGCCCTGTGACCCTTGGGAAGGAGTCGGGGCTTCCGGCCGTCTCCCAGGAGCCCAAGGCCAATAAATCCAGTAAAGCTTCCCACCCTCTCCCTTCTTCTCTAAGCATTCCTCACACGGCGATCCTGGTTACAGGAGCACAGCTGTGTGGCCCGGCTGTCAACCTGAACCAGATCAAGGACCCAGCATGCAAGACTTTACTGGGCTTGTCAGAAGAAAAAAAGCACATGGATATTCCTGCTTTGGAAAACACACCACGAGGCGCTCCTGACTCTCGGGCAGCCAGTGGGAAAGCCAAGTTTCCTAAGGAATCTTCAAGTAGTAAGGCTGCATTAGCTGAGTGGGAATCTATTCGCTCTAGAATCCTAAAGAATACCGACAGCGGTCAAGTCATCGAGAAGGACCTGTTGAGGCACAGTGGTGAGAGCATGCCAAGAGGCAGGTGTGATTCCCGGGGAAACCTCAAGAAAACCTTATCTACAAATGCAAAATTCTCCATCATGCCCGCTTGGCAGAAATTCTCCGATGGTGGCACTGAAGGCCAAAAGCAAAATGCAGAAAACCATAGGAATAAGGCTGGGCTGGGCCCCTCAGGTGAAAGAGCAGAGGTCCAGCCTCCTGCCAGTGGTGATAACGGACACCAAAAGATTCCAGAGAAAACTGGGATGCAGCAGGAACCGACCGATACCGCAGAAGGATGTAAATTTGCCAAAGATCTTCCATCTTTCCTCGTCCCAAGTTCACCTCTTGCTCCCCAGAAAGCCCTGGCTCAGCCAGACTTGGCAGCTTCCTCAGAAAGTGAGACAGGCATCGGGGGAAAAGCAGAGGATGCCTTGCCAAGTGGGGAGGAGAGCACATCCCCCTTTGGAATAAAGCTGAGAAGGACCAACTACTCCTTGCGTTATCACTACGACCAGCAGGTGGAACAGTCAAAGAAAAAGAAGAGGCATAGCACTGGAGACAACTTTGATGGGGTGGCATCCATACTGAAGAATAAAGATGGGGACAAAAACATTACATCCCCTACCCAAGAGAAACAGAATGACTCTCTGGATTTGAAAGACTCTCTAGCAAGCCTTGGGCATCAGCCAGCACCCCTGCTCCCCAGTCACCACATTCCTTCTTCTCTGGATCATGACAAGCCAGGGGCAAAATCTCCACTGCCACAGAAGCCAGCCCTAGCCCCCAAACCCACCAGTCAGACCCCACCATCCTCTCCCCTTTCCAAAATGGGAAGGCCATTTTTGGTTGAGCTGCTATCCAAGCAGGCAGTAAAACCAGACCAGGAGCCCAGTAAGAAGCTGAATGAGAGTGAGGACAGCGGGGATCTTCCCCTCCTGCCTGTACCCCATACTGAAAAGAGAAAGGAGGAGGAGGAGACAACAGAGAAGAAATCCTCTTCTTCCCAGAAAGAGAAAGCTGACAAAACCCCTGAGATGGGGAAAAAAGGTGAGTTAAGTTTGAAAATTCTCTAGATGGCACAGTGGATAGAGTGCCAGCCTGGGAGCAAGGAAAACCCAAGTTCAAACCCAGCCTCAGATACTTAGTAGCTGTGTGACTCTGGGCAAGTCACTTAACATCTGCTTGCCTCTGTTTCTTTATTTGTAAAATGGGGGTAATAATAGTATCTACCTCTTCAGGATGGCTATGAGGATCAAATGAAATAATATTTGTAAAAAGCACAGTGCCTGAGAACAAGGTAGGCACTCTAGCCCAGCAACCATTCCTTTATGATAGCAAGAGAGTCCCCCAAACTACTTTAATGTCTCTGTACCAGGCTTATGAAGTTTCCTAACCTCTGCAAACATTTCCTCTTTCTGACCAGGTGTCCAGTAGTTTGCTCCAATGACAAAATCACTCCCCACCTCTTTTTCCCTTCAAACAAATACTCTCTGCCATGCTTCCCCCTTTTACTTGTAGGATTTCCTCACACAAGCACAATTGTTTAAATCTGCCATGCTACCCTCACTCTCTTTTACCTAGCCTGTATATTTTGAATGAGAGCCAAGGCATAATCATGGGTTTCCATCCTACATCCAAGGGAGATTTATGAAGTCGAATTTGTCCCCGTATGTTAGGACTCTGGTTCCCCTCATTTGTTGTCTAAAGTTTGGGTTTGTGTAGACAGTTGAAGGCATGATGCCAGCCACAAGAACTGAAGTCACTTGCTGAACTTGGAGTCAACAACAGGTCCTTTGACCCAAAGCTTTCCATTATATCCAACAGTATTTCTCTACTCTCGTAGTAACCCTGGCTACACATTCATTCTTGATCCTTGCTTGGTTTGCCACAAGATGTGGATATGAATATGGAAGAATGATTGGAGAGGAGAAATACATGGGAAGGTGGCCAGAACTGTGACCGTATATACTGCTCCCAAGCCAGATTCACAAGGTCACAGTTTTAGAACTGAAAGGGAACCTAAGGGCCATCGAGGCAGCCTCTCATTTTTCACATGAAGAAGCTGCCATCTAGAGAGGCTACGTTCACCCAAGCTCATATAGCTAGTAGTTCATAGAGATGGGATTTGAACTTGAGTTCTCTGGCTCACAGAACTCTTCAAGATGGACCATGCCGATATCCATAGTGGCTTTGTTCTGTGCTGATAGGGGAGAGCTTGGGGAGTCTGAGAACCCTATGGCTCAATATCAAGAAAGAAGGATGATACTAAATCATGATAAAAAAAATGAGGCAGGAGCATGGCTACTGTTTGGGAAAATAAAAAGGGAAGGCGATGGGATAGGTCAGAGTGTGAGAGAAAACCTTTGGGAATAGCATGAAAATGGCAGAAATCCAGCTTTTAGGGGACCCTGGGTGTTAAAGGAAGGTAGGCTTCAAAACAGACACTGAAAGAAAAACTCCTAGAAACAGTTTGGACAGCTAAAAAATAAATGAATGAATGAATAAATAAACGCGCAAGAATATTGGTACAGTGTTGAATGTCCAAACCAACATCTAAACCCCCTCTCTCAAAAAAGTCCTTAGGATGGTCATAGTTCATACCAAAGGAAAATTACTCTTTACAAATGCTATAGTTATACCTTATAAGTCAACCACAAGGACACACCAACTAGGAGGCTATTCTAATGGTCTGGGCAAAGTGGTGATATGGTCCTACACTAGAGTAAGGGGAGCAGAAGCAAACTGGTGATTAGCAAGTTTGTGAAAAAAATAAAAATGAAAAATGCATCCATTGTCCTCCTTGGCCTGCTCCATCACCCCAGCACTAATCTCCAGTGAACTGGAAAACCTGTCTGGTCCAGGGAAAGACCTTAGAAGATATTTCACTGGCTAGATCAAGAATTATTTAATATTTTTCTCTGCAAAGGAGAATGACCTTTAGACATAACAAAAATGACTACTAGGGAATTGATGCCCAAGATTAGCAAGCCTGAGTAAGAGAGCATTTAGCTGCCTTTGATGAATTCAAGGCAACTGGTCCAGGAAGACAATATTCTGGCAGATGTGATTATAGAAGCGCTGCAAATGATGTTTCAAAGATCATGGAAAATGTTGTGGTACAGATGCCACAAAATTAGAAAAGAGTAGAAGTTGAAAAGAGACAATTCTTGGAAATAGCATTAAAGAGCTGGATGGTGATTACAGGGACTATCAAGAGACAGCATGACTTCTTCAGAAATGTGTCACTCCTACCTTTATTCAAATTCCTTTTTTTGACAGGATTAATATATAGACCGCAATAGACAAAATGCACATAATATATGATATATATTATTAAATAATAATAGGTAATATGGATATATTTTACTTAGATTTTTACAAAGTTTTGCTAAAGAATTTTCTACTGTTCATGTGGAATCAGTGAGTTTGACTGATCCCTGTGAAAATTCTTGGAAATAGCATTAAAGAGCTGGATAGTGATTACAGGGAGTATCAAGAGACAGCATGACTTCTTCAAAAATGTGTCACTCCTAACTTTATTCAACTTCCTTTTTTTTGACAGGATTAATAAACTAATTGATAATATATAGACTGCAATAGGCAAAAATGCACATAATATACAAATCTATTATTAGATAATAATAGGGAATATGGATATATTTTACTTAGATTTTTACCAAGTTTTGATAAAGAATTTTCTACTGTTCATGTGGAAAAGATGGAAAGATATGACTTAGGTGATCATTCAATTAGGACAAATCAGGGCTGGTTGGATCACTGGGCTCATATATAATAATAAATAATAGATAAATATATTATACATAATATATTAATATATAATTATAATATAAAATATAATATAAAATAATAAACAATAGTTGTTAATGTTTCAGTGTCAAAGTAGCAGGAGATCTCCAAAGGAGTGCTTTAGAGATCTGTTCTTGGCCCTTAGCTTTTTGACGTTTTTTATCATTGACTTAAAGATGTAAATGGTATATTCATTGGCTTTCCAGGTTACACAAAGAAGAAAGGTATAGCTAACACATGGAATGACGTGGCAGGATTCAAAAGGATCCTGATTGGGGTAGCCAAGTGACTCAGTAGAGAGATGAGGGATCCTGGGTTCCAATGTGACCTCAGATACTTCCTAGCTGTGTGAACCTGGTCAAGTCACTTAACCTCCATTGCTTAGCCCTTACCACTCTTCTGCCTTGGAACCAATGCACAGTATTGATTCTAAGACAGAAGGTGAGGGTTTTAAAAAAATATCTTCTGTTCTTTCCCACATGTAATTCGACGTTTTAATCAGAGACTTGGAAGAAGTGATAGATTATTTGAAGATGACAGATCTCCATAGATTGTAGATAAACCACAAGTTTAATACGGCTTAACAGTGTGACACAGAAGCCAAAATCACTGGGGTTATGTTAGGCACCATTGTTAAAAGAAGAGTGTCCAATACAAGGGAGGCAAGAATTCTGCTATAGTCAGGGCATAATTCAAGTACTGTGTTGAGTTTTCTGCCCATTTTAGGAAAGATATAGACAAGCTGGAGTGTGTCCAGAAGATGGTAAAAGTCCAAGGACTGGCCAACCTGCTTTAAAAGGGTTGATTGAAAAAACTGGGGTTGTCAGATGGCAGGAGAAGACATGGGCAAAGAATGTTTACTTTCTTCAAGTATTTGAAGGGCTATCGTGTGGAAGAGAGTTAGCTAGTTCTGCTGAATTCCAGAGAAAATAACTCGAAGCATTGAGTGGAAGTTTCAAAGAAATCTGTTTTTAGGCTTAAATAAAATCCCAAAGTGGAATAGCTGCTTTGGAAGGCAATAGGTCCCTGTATACTACAAGAAGTGGCTGGAACCTGATTTGTAAGGGATATGGTAGAAGGGAGATAAAGGAGTCCAGGGAGTGAGTTGAGTTGGTATTGACGTGAGCAGAGCTGAGACCCCTCATATAAGGGAGGTGAGAGACTCACCATCCTGAGGATAAGCCTAGATCCATTGAAAGGTCATAACCAAAAACTTGACCCCAATGGGGTTTGTTTTCTTTAAAACATCAATAATTTAGCAACACTCTCCCTTCTTGGGGCAGAGGCAAGGGGGAGGAGTGGTCTTCAGAGAGGAAATTGTGGACAGAACTCTAACTAGGATAGAGCAGCTGGGACTTTGTCCTCGGTTATGATGTATACATAAGAAGGGACACGTGCTTCCTGTTTTGGTCTAGAGACATCTGTCCCTGTGCCTCGTGTCTTCTGGTTTCCTAAGCCCTCATGGAAAGGAATTTGCCTCTAATCCCTTCCTTGCTGCCAATTCGGTAGGCCATTGATGGGTCATTATTGGTTTCCTTCTGCATCCTTTTGCAACACTTTAAATTACGATATTACCTGGTGGTAAGGTAATGGACAAGGTGATCTCTCAAGGCTCCTCCATAATTTTGTCTCCAAACTAATTAAGAACACCAAAAAAATATACTTGGGTTCTTTACTCTGAATTAAGTCATTGGAGGCAATTTTAGCTCTGCCCACCTGCTATCAAAACAGCGGTCGATTTGATCAGTTCGTGCAGTAGTTAGCCAATTTCTTAGTAAAATTCAGCCACATATATCTCATGAAACAGACTATATTGGTTTGAATAGTCAGTCATTCTGCCTAATCATCTTAATAGCCCTAATCTGAAAATAGTTAGTTCAAGTGTTTGGATCTCTCCAGTCCATTTTATCAGAATTTCCATTCAAGATTAACACAGACCTTACATTAGAGATGTTAAGCAGGACTCTAAGGAATTATCTGAAACATATGAGACATGGTTATAAATCTGATCTTGGGTAACCAGAATGGCTCAGGAATGGGACAAACTCCAAATGACTTAATTTATTTTTAACCCAGAATTCAATAGAAATCTCTTTTTGGTTTTTAGATGTCATTATTGGAAAAATTTCTAAAAAATCTAAGTTCGCTTTTCTGTATGCAGAATCCACCTTTGATAACTGAGCATCTTCTAGGGCCACGTTGGCAAAGACGTGGCCACCGTGCAGAGCTGGCACTCAGGGAGCTGCTCTGTTCCCCCTCTTCCCAGCTCCCATGGACATCTTTTTGCATGCCCCATCCCTCTGTCTAGCCACCCAAAGCAAAAACTCTCTGGTAATGCAGAGGCTCACAGACAGCTTGAGTTTGCCCTCTGGGCACTAGAATTCCTTAAAGACTTGCCAATCTAGGACATCAGGGTAAAAGTAGAAGACAGGAGCATGAACTGGATTTGCTTTCTTCCACTTAGTGTGAAGAGTTTTACAGAGTCCAGAGATTCAGAGTAGGAAGGCACTGCAGAGGTCACTTGGTCCAACAATTGATGTGGTGACTCATTCATTATTCTGGGAGCAGCCTATTCTACTTTTGATAAATTGAGCTGAAATCTGACTCTTCATCATGTATGTCCACTACCCCGAATTCTGCCCTCTTTGGTCAGATTTAATCCTCTGCTACAAATAGGTAGTATTTGTGGGAGAGAGAAAGCCAGCCATGGAGTCAGGAAGTTCTGGATTCCAATCTCACTTCTGAAACATACAGGATGTGTTTCCAAGATGAAGAGAGGTTGCCATCCTATATTGGTAGTTCCTTCACCAGAAAGTTCTCCCTATCCACATAACAAATGGTTAGCATGCCAGCCAGGATGTGCTGAGGGTACACTGTTAAGGCTGTGCTCCATGGAGTCAAGTTCCTTCTGGAGAAGACGGTCAGCGAGCGTCAGGGAGAAGGAGCACAAATGGAATTCCCTGAGAATGGCCTGGACCACCCTTGGTCAGTCTGCTAGGTGGAGTTGGGCTCTGGACCCAACTCTCTCTCTAGGGCTTTGCTCAAACTGCGTATAAAACAAAGATCCCTCTGTGCCCCACTTGAAGTAGTAATAGGATAACCAAGCTATGTTTCCAGGGCAGGAGTTTCTGAACTGCTGCTCCCACCCATCACTCCCCTGGCCAGGCACCCTGTGAGTCAAACCTTTATTAGCTGTGGCCATGCCTGACCCCTTCCAGCATCCAACCTGTTGTCATAGATGTCTGTTCTGCACAAGTCCTCCTTTGGGTTGGCTGAGAAGCCAAGAACAGCCTGACTCCTCTCCTAGACCCTTTCTTCCTCTCCCCATCTCCTGCCAGCCCCTTCCTCCAAAGTGAGAAAAGATGGAATTCTCATTGGGCCAGGTTTGGCAGAAGTGAATAAGTCTGTGGCCATCCAAGTCTTTCCTCCCACAAACTGAACTACCCTGGTTTCTTTAAGAGATTGTTCAGTTCCCACCATCCTTGTCTGCCTCTCATGGACGCACTCCAATTTATAGATACCACTTCTTACATGTGGCACACAGATGACAATTCTCCAGAATTTGGTCTGACTAGAGCAGAATCCAGCAGGTCCATCACCATTCTAAGACAATTACATTTTTTCTCAATGTAATTTTTCTTCCACTTCCAACTTACTGCATCTGCCAACAAAATAAATAAATGAATCCAAGTGATTGATGGTTAATCATGGTTTCAATACATATGGCAGCATTCTGTTACCTGAGATAGTGATTCATTCAAAATCAGAATGAATGAGGTTAGGGAAAAAACCCTGCTGGGTTAAAAAAGTCTGTCAGTAATTCAAACTTTTTTCTCTCCCAAAGAAACATAAAAATAAAGAATTTTAAAAGACAAAGATAGGGGAAACAACTAGCAGAAAGGAAGCCCAGAATTCCCATGTTTTCTAGGGCAATTTGGAAACTCTTGACACTCCAGTATTACTCCAGTAAAGTAGGAGAACACAAAGAGAGAATATGGGAAGGACTGTCCTTTTCTTTGCATCGACAGGGATGAGAGATGAGACTCCTCTGCATTTGTGCCCAATTCAAACTCAGGTTCATTTTGCCTTTAAAATAAGTTAGCAGAGACACCTTATATTAAGGAATTGTTATCCTGCACCTGAATTAGATGGAAGATAAAGCATTTTTTCTGCTCTTTACAGTGATTTCATGAGAACTAAAGACTAGGAAAGATTCTTCCTTCAAAGTCCACTTTAGTTTCTACTACAGCCGTCTTCTTCCCAAGCTATCAGTGATTTGTCGAATCTCTTCTTTGTCTTCCCTGCACTCTTTTGCTTCATATTTTTGCTTTTTTTGAATATTTGATAGGTAATTTGATAAAATATTTGATAATGACATTTATAAAGTACTTTAAAACTTGAACACTACAGATACTTTTTGTTCCTTAGAACTTCTTAGAATTGTGTGTTCCTTGAAAGTTCAGCTTTTGTCATCTCTGGATTAAGAACCTTTCCAGATCCCCCAACTGTTAATGCTCTCCCCAAATTGCCTATCTACTTTGTACATATTTCATATTTACTTATATGGACACATGTTGTTTCCACCTGTGATAAAATAGTCTTCTTATAGATAATAACCATGGGTAAAACGGGGAAGAGGCATGGACGGGCACCTCAAGATTTGGGTACTTGAGGTTACAGAGAACCTTCTCCCCTAAAAAACCCTTACACCCTTCAGGGTCACCTCACCCTTACAAAGATATCTGACTGCATTTAATTAATTATAGATGAATTTAATAACAAGTTCAAACTGGGAAGGTATCAGGGTCGAGGGAATAGGGATTTTGCTATATAATCTGCCACATATTGGATTTGGGTCTCTCTCAGCTTTTGAGCTGAGGCCAGGCCTCGCAGGCTTGTGGAAGGTTTCTTTATTCCTGTCTTTGCTATATCTGTGCTAGCTTTCTTATGTTCATAGTCTTAGCAGTAGACAGCAATAGGGAAAAGAGAATCTGATCTACAGAAGCTGGTGGGTCTCTCTTTGGGCTAGCACCCCTAAAGACTATCCTTACAGTTCAAACTGCTCCCCTTAAATCCTTTAGTTCAATGACACAATCACAGGAATCCAGGTAGAGCACACAGTTCAGAAAAATCCAGGAATAGAGGTACTTCTATCCAGAGACAGGGAGAAAGTGCTCCTTCCAGTCTGAGGGCCAGGAAAGAGTCACCGCTCAAGAGCACCTGTCACTCTCCAAGTCTCCCCTCCCCCCTCCAACTGCCTTTAATGTCAGTATCTTCACTCCAACATTTCAACTGCTGTGGCAGAAAGGCCAAAGCTTGATTCAGTTTTCCTTTCCACACACCCCAAAATAATAGAATTTCTTTGAATGCAGTTTTGCTGTTATCTATCTCTAGCACTTAACACAATGTCTGCTACATAGTAGTCTCTCTTTTTTTTTATTGACAGAACTTATTTATAGGTGTCTCAGCTCCTCCTTCCCCTCCCTACATCATAAAAGAGTAGTCTCTTTTAAAAAGAAAAAATTTTTTAAATCAGCTAAAATCTGCCTTCCCCCAATTGAAAAAAAAAATGAAATGCCTGTTATAAATATATATAGTCAAGGAAAACAAATTTCTGCCTTGACTATCCAAAAAAAAAAAAGTCATTCCGTACTTTGAGTCTTTTACCTCTATAATTAAGTGAGTAGAATGTTTCATCATGAATCCCCTGGAATCCCCATTGGTCATTACACTGATTAGAGTTCCTGAACCTTTCAGAGTTGTCTTTACAAGATTGTCATCACTGTATCAACTAATTGTATTGCTCATTTTACTCTGTATCACTTCAAAGAAGTCTTTCCAGGTTTCTCTGAAATAATTCCCTTTTTCATTTTTATATCACAATGGTATTCTATTACATTTATATACTATAACTTGTTTAACCATTTCCTGACAGGTACCCCCTCACTTTTGAATTCTTTGCCATTACAAAAAAAAATATGAGTATTTTTTATATACACTTGTTTAGAGTTTGCTTAGGAGCAATCCCTTCCTATAATTCTTTGTCCTCTTTCCCTGCTATTTCCTGTTGAGTGAAATGTATTTCTGTAACCAATTCTGTGTGTGTGTGCATTCTTCCCTTTTTTGACCCATTTAGAGAAGAAGTGAAGTGTAAGAGTCCATCATTACTCTTCTTGTGTGTATAAGTCTATTTTTGCACCTATTTTTCCTAACCTCTTTTTCCTCCCCTAATATATTTCTTTTCCCCTCTCTTTCCATTCTTTTAAGATCAAGACCTCACAGAATCACCCCCAGACCTCCTAATTAGATTCCCTCTGTAATCTCAGATAATGCTATGGTTCTGAGGGGACACACATATTCTCTTATCTCTACATTTTAATGTAAGTGACTTGTCCTTGTCTAAAGTCCTTTCCATTTGTTCATCTGTGTTTTTCTTGACTCTCATGTTTGGCCTTCAGAGTTCCTACTCAGCTCGAATCTTGTCATCAAGAATTCTTGGAAGTCCTCTACTTCATTGAATCTACTTTTTTTCTCCCTGTAGGATTATAATGAGTTTTCTGGGTAGGTTATTCTTGATTGTAAGCCTATATATATCCTTTGTCTTCTGGAATATTATATTCCAAGGTCTCCTCTACTTTATAGTTGTGGCTACTAAAATTGTGTGTGATCCTGACTCCTCAGTATTTGAATTCTTCCTAACTGCTTACTGTATATTTTTTTTTGACCTGGAAACTCTGGATTTTATTTATATTTCTTGGAATTTCCATTTTGGAGTTTCTTCCAGGAGGCAACTAATAAATAGATTCTTCCTATTTCCAGAAGGGGGATCTGAACATGTATTCTTACTCTGAACACTTCATGTACCATTCCACAATCCTTCCTATTGCATTGTCAATATCTTGTGGATGGAGACCAAGTCTTTTTTCATTTTTTGCATCACCAGTGCATATGATGGACAATAAATCTTTGTTGAATTAAACTGAATTGCCTATGTTCGATAGTATAGAAGTACAGTAAAACTTTGTTAGTTTGTGCTCTAGTAATTTAGAATTTTTAATTATTCAGCTTGGGTGAAACTCATTTACTTTTACTGAATTTATGTAGAGAGGCTTTACTAACTAAACCAATGGTGGCATTACAGGGGACAAGTTGAATCTCCTTGAGAGTTAAACAGTTTCAAGGAAACTTAGTGTGCCTTAGGATCACATAATTTCTTATTCATTCATTAAAGAAGGTTCAGGGGGAACAATTTTATTAGTTGTCAGTTTGGCTCACTATGTTTACTATGAAGTATTAAAACTGTATTTTTTATTCTAAAATTAAGAAGGGTAGAAGCAAATAAAGACTAATTGCCTCCATTAGCCTGCCTCAGGGAGATTTTTTTAATTACAAGCAGCTCCTGCATTTTGAAAGGCAAATACTGAAAAAGATGTCAAGGGGGAAATAGACGTCTGAACCTTGATTTTAGTAGAGCTGAGGTTATTCCTCCTAGAATAATACATAGGACTGTCCCTGAGACACCAATCGGGTATCACAGTACCATGGGAAATGCCACCATATCAGCTCAAAAACTATTTTCCTAAGAGAAGAGCCTAAAGTAGCAGACTCAGAGTACAAAGGCTGATTAACTAAAGAAGTATAGGTGAAGTCCAGAGCAGGAGGACACTTTGCTCCAAGGATCACAGGTCCGGTGATTACTTAGGCACAGAAGGAAGAGGCTGCCCAGCCCTACCACCCCATAAGCTGGCACAAAGCACAGGCACACCCCAATCAAGAGCCCAGATCTTTACATCTCCCCTTATAGCCAAGAAAGGCCTTCCAAGGGAGCTTGAATCAGCAATCTTTCTCCCACTCCAGAAAGACAGCACGATATAATGGAAAGAGTCCTGGGTGCTAGTCTCATCCCCACCCCCACCTAGATTGATGTCACTTTGGGTCAATCCTCTAACCTTTTGGGGCCTGTCTCCTGGGCTCTAAAATAAGTGAATCAGATTAGGTGATCCTCAGGAGGTCTTCTACAGTGCTCTGTGCATGCTGCACTACACAGAGGCTATTTTTTAAATGCCAGTTTGGGGAGGATGGCTCAGGGTGGCACGGAGGTGGACCCTGTTTACTAAAGGAGCACAATTACTCTGACTTGCCAAGCTGGAAAGATTTCAAGTATGGATCCGGCACTGTGGACACAGAAGAGCCTAACAAAATTAACTGCCTCATCCCCAGCCACCCTGTGGCAACTTTTACTGGTCACAGAGACTCAAAAAAACTGCCAGTTCAAGGATTTAGTCCTTTGCTTGGTGTAAGGAGTTCTCACATTGCTGGAATCACACATCCTTTGAACGAGTAAGAGTTTAGGGAGGGGAGCCCAGGTTCTCTTCACCTTGATGTCATGTCTTTTTTGTCTTAGAAAAGGTGATTCAGGAGATCTTGAGGCGAAATCAGTTGAAGCACTGACTCAGAATCTGTCTGCCTTGTTTCTGCATTCTAGGAGGACAGAGATGAAGTGAAGGTCTTTCATTGCAAAACATGTCTTTCTTTGCTTTGTTCTTTCTCACAGAAAAGCCAGTGCTTCAAAGCTGGCACTCTTTAGAAGGCTCTAAATCGATGGAAAAACCTGACACTGCCCAGCCACAGTGGATTACATTAGCACTACAAAAGCAAAAAGGATTCAGGGAGCAGCAAGCTACCAGAGAGGAAAGAAAGCAAGCCAGAGAGGCCAAACAGGCAGAAAGGTTATCGAAAGAAAATGTAAGTAGAAAGTAGACCCTCTGATAGAGTGGTACCTTGTGCAGAGTAACACATGGGGGTGGGGGGGGAGGGGGGAGAGAATTGAATTGTAGGCCCTTAAGCTTTACACTGAGCTCACTTTTTTGTGCATCCTGTATTAGCACCCAGAAATCCTCAATCTTGAATCCTCTAAAAGTTGTCCCTACATTCATGACATGCTAGGCCCAACATCCACTTAAAAGCGACAGCTCTGAACCTCCACTAGCATTTCCTTTTTGTTAGGGCAGGAGGAGAGGAACAGGGGAAAAAATTGGGCAGAAAAAAGAACATAAAAAATTAAACCAGGAAAAATACCTATACCAGGAGATCAAGATGATTTTAACAGACAGTAACCTAATTGGTTAAGATTCCACAGAGGCAGAGTACTAGCATAGCATCATTCTTAATCATTACATTTGGAGGAAGAGAATATCAGAAAGAAATTTCTGATTCTGCAGTGGGATTAGAAGATCTTGTTCTCTAGTTAGCTCTACCGGCTCAAGAAAAGCATTTTCCCTTCTTAGGCATCTTGTACTGAGATGCTCAAGAGGATACTACTAGAGAAGAGATAAAGAAGTTGACTTAACCACCAAAAAGCCCAGATCCCCATCTTTCACTGCCTCGCTGATGGTGGGAAGGAGATAGCAGGAGAACTCGCAGGGAATCTACGGTTCTTGTTTTTATCTTAACCATCTAAATTTGGAGATTGGGGGATAGATAGGGGGAGCTAGAGGAAGGCTTGTGCTGGCAAGTGTTTAACAACTGGACCTTTCTTCACCCACAGATGTACAAACTTTTAAGCTTAATCTGTTTTATAAATATTTTCTCCATCACTTTCTCAAGTCTAGACAATTGACAAAACAAAGTATTCCCAATTTGTAGCATTAGCTAATTTCTGAGGTGTAAATGCTCACATTGAAAATGTAATCATTAACTCCCTAGACCTTCCAAGCAGGTTTCAGTACATAGAGCCCTGCTCAAGGGCCACCAGGAATGAATAAAACCTCCTCAAAATAAAAGTTTCTTTTTCCCTTTTCTGATTCCAGGCTGCAGGCAGCCAGCAACCTGAAAGCAGCAATATCAGCAGAATAGGTTCCTTCCATAAACCTACTGCTCAGGAAGACGAGAAGAAGATTGAGACAGCTGTGTCCAGGCTAGAGCGCAGAGAACAGCTGAAGAAATCCAACACTCTCCCTACGTCTGTCACAGGTAGTAACTCCTCCTGTTGCTTTTCTTTTTTCAAACTTGAGAAACAGAACTGCTTACTGCTTTCTAGTCTGTCCCCTTGACAACCTCTAATGCAAGCGTTACCTATAGGATAAAGTATTCATTTTATTCTGATTTTGCTCATTTAGTAAAGGGAACAATTGCCCCACTTTCAAGATAACAGAACCATAAATTTTAGTTAGGAGGAGGCCATTAGGACAGCTATTAATTGTTTAGATTTTTCTCTACAACTTATGCAAAAGTGGCCATCCATTGTCTGTGGATGTCAAAGACCTCCAAAGGTCTTCATTACCTTCTAAAACATCTTCCACCACCTTTCTAGTTACTAGAAAGTTTTTCTTTTCATCAAGCTTAAATGTCTTTTTTTGGAATTTATACTTATTTCCTCCTAGATCTGTCCTGTGGGGCCAAAGAGCTCCAGTCAAATAATCTTTGAGTGTTTGGTTTTTTTTTTTTTTAATGAAGCTGCACAATCACAAGTAATGCATACACACATTAATCAGTTAGCACATATGAACTAGCACAAAGTCATGTGTTTAGAGTAGATCAAACCTTCTGGAGTTATAAATAAGCAAATGGCATTCTGTCCCATAAAACCCATCTTTGGGGATTACTATTAGAGGGAGACCTTTAAAGAGAATACTAGGCTACTTATATGAACCCTGATCTTTTTTCCCTCCCCCCCCCATTTTGTAAAGTTCAGAACTTAAAAAGCAAACAAAACAAACACTTCCATCTACAAGGCAGAACAGAAATGCAATCTTCTACCATGCAGTTTGCCCTTTCCAAGTATATAACAAATTTAACATGCAACTACTAAAAGCATTCGGTCGGCTGCGATTCTCTCCATCCCTCCATTCTTTTCCCTTCTCATTTGGAGGAAAGGAGGCTGACCCCTAGCCTTATCCCTGCCTCTGTCTACCATCTCCCCCCAATAGAAAGAAATTTTAAACCTTATAACAAATAGGCAGAGTGAAGCAAAACAAAGTCCCACATTGGTCTTATTCAGAAAAATCCATTAAAACCCCCAGATATTTCTCAGACTTCTGTCATCTTGCAAGTCGTTTTTTTGAACCCAAGTATAAAGATTTGGCACTTATCCCTTTTAAATTCCTGAAAGATCTCAGGAGTCTAAAGAAACAATTCATTGCAGGTTTAATGCTTGATTTTGCCTGGTTTGGTACACTGACCTTGGTCACTCCACATGAGGCTGTCCTGGAAGATAGCTATTGTAAGCCAGCCTTGCCACATTCGTCTCAGAAAGTCCTGGTTGCTGTATTTTCAAGCCACTCTCCAAAGCAGTTTTCTTCAGACAAATGTAGGCGGCAAAGGGTTTTCCCCTCATTATTTAGCAAAGACAAGTGGACCAAATCTACTAATCCATGAGGAATGAGGAACAGGATGGAGGAGGTGCAAAATGCCACACTGGATGCACCTGAGAGAGCTAGATTCCCCAAAGATAGTACCGGGCACAGCCTCGTTTCAAACCTTTCTCTGCCTAATTCTGGGAAATAAGAGTTAAGTCAAGTCAGTAAGACTGTTGCCGTCTTCTGAAATGATCATTTAAATTGAACTGAATCTATTAATTGGGTTTTGTTTTGAAAGAATTCACTGGTTGTGTGAACAGAACGACAAAACTGACCCATTTCTCATTAGCAACATGCAAAGTTTCTTCCTGTAGAATTTCAGATCTTGGAAATTAGGCTCAGAAATATCAGAGGTGGCTGCACTGTGAGCTGTGTATTTCTGTATGTCAGATGCATGCTAAGGATTTCCTTATCCCATGGTAAGAGATGTTCAGCATTCTCTCCTTCTGGCTAACTCTAGTTCTCTTCCCCACGTTCACACTTCTGATAAGCTTCTACACAGCCGTGGCATGAGATGGCAAAGAGTGCTGATATAGGATGATTATCTACATTGTACTGATTTTTTCCCTTTTCTTTTTCCTCCCCCAAAAATCAAACCACTCTCTAAACCTAGTGGAGATCTCGGATTCTGCTATGCCTGCATCACTGATGAAAGAAGTCCCAAAGAGATTCTCCACACCAGATGCTGCCCCGGTGTCAACAGAACCAGCCTGGCTGGCCTTGGCCAAAAGGAAAGCAAAGGCCTGGAGTGACTGTCCACAAATTATTAAGTAGTCTCTTGTGCTTAGTTGTATTGCTTACTGAGAACTCCTCCTTTGCCCTTTTTATTTATTTATTTTTTTACATGGGGTGAAGAACTTGAACAGGAAAAGAAGCATGTCCTACAGGATCCAAAATAACAGAATTGTTGTTTCTTTATGTAATTCACTATAAACAAAGCATTTGCACAAGGGTAGGGTTTAAGGCCCCGAAAGCCTCCCATTTCTGAAGACAAAACTCTGTCCATGGGGTCAAAGTAGAGCTCCAGGCCAATTACCTCTCCCTAGCTCTCTCCCAATAATAATAATATGTACTTTAGCCACTTTTTGATGTTTATTTTCACTTCTTAGATAACCTTTTAGAACACAAAATTGTGCTAAAGCTTGGGATGGTATCTATCCTTTTCTAAAGGTGCTGACAGGGTCATGTGTCCACAGAAAGAGATACATGGAGTGGACATCTGGCAGCAAGGAGGAGTGGTGTGGCTCTAAGGCCTCTTCCTTTATTTCAAATCTCACAGACTTCTGAATTGGGAGAAAACTCCTATTTCTATGCCTCTATCTGATTTTCATTAATTTTTCCTCAAATGAAAGTTTCCAGCAGGACAAATCCATTCAAACCTCAAAAACACATAAGCTCCTCCTCACCCTCAATGCCTTCCCAATGCACATGCCCTGCCTTTTAACACTGAGCTAACACTGATTTGACACAGCTGGTAAAGGCAAGGGACCGCAAAAACAAAACATCTTTAAAAATCAATCCGAAGCAGCCTTTTAATTTAGGGAATCGAAAAGAAAGGCTGTTCTAATTATGCTCATCCAAAAAAAAATGATTCTGGCCTTGGCAACGGTCTTGGGGAAGTCATTCCACCAAGCGTCTTTATCTGTAAAATGAGAAGAAAGGCATTGGACTAGATCTCTACAGACCTTGTTTAACTTGTTCACATTTAGGGATCTCTTCAAGGAATGCAGACTAAAATAGGTTTCCCAAGTTAGCCATTTAAAATTGCAGTCACTCGGTAGGATATTAATTTCCAAGACTGATACCTTGCAACCTTAAAAATAATCTTAGTCTTACAAGCTGAAACTCATCTTACAGGTTCTGGTTTGTTTTGTTTTGCTTCTAAATGTGTAAACAAGGAATTGTGGGGGGTTTTCATTGCTTTTGCATCTACTACATACCAAAAAGATCAAAATTTTGCCACAATTTTTCATATATGGTGCCTACCTATTCCCTTTACCTGTAGATCCTCATTCCTAAAGATATATTCTGGTCCTTCAGAAATGTGATAGGATTCTCTTCCAACAAAAACTATTATCCACATTCATCCTTACTTTCTTTTATGCCTCCTCAGTATGCAGTGTGTGATCAGTGTATCCTTTGGTCTCAAGTAACGATGGAAACAAAGTTATTTACTAACTAGCTAGCACTCTCCTTTTCCTTGGCTGTGGCAACTGGCATGTGTTTGGTAAAATGAAGTAGTTGATGTTCTTACAAGTTGAGTTTACTCTCATACATTGAACCATCGGGTGGTTAGTCATTATAAATTTAGTTTCATGACATTAAGAAGCAGTTGATATTTCTCTGCATGTTCTTAATTCCGATACCCATTTTTTAAAATTGTAGATGAATGCATCTGTTGATTTCAATTGGTTTACCCACTAATATAATGTTTCTTAATGAAAATCTCCATCTGGGGTCTAAAATTCTACAATTATACTGAGTCCTCTGTGGAAGTGGTGTTCTTGGCTTTCAATCACACAAAAGTCAGAGCTTGGTAAAGGAAAGAGGCACAAATCATTACAAAGAATGTCAGGAAGTTCTTCACTGTTGCAAAAGTTTAGGGTAAAACTGAGATGTCAAAAAACCTACCAAAATAAAAAGAATCACTAAACTAAGCAGACCCTATTTAAAAAAAAACAAATCCAGTGAACAACTTCCAATCAGCCTAAAAAATATGGGTAAATTAATGTCATTGACAATACTTGCTTTGAACAATTTTAAAGTGTACATGTTTCACATCTTGTATAAAAAAATCACTCCAAATTTGCACTAAATACCAATGAAGTGTTACTTTGCTTTACTTTTGTTGGAGTCATTTTTGATCAACAGTTGGGAATTATGTATGTTTGTCTTTAAGTTACTGATGAATCTGTTCAAGTCAGTAAAAATGTTTTTAAAAATTGATGACCACTTTGGAATATACTGGGGTGTGTGTTGTTGTTGCTATTTTTAACCTTTAACCATTTACATACTCTTCTTTTGACAAGATTATATATCATTAACCTTTGTTCATAGAATTATGTATAAAATTAGAAGACATGTATAACTGAGTTTTTGTTTACTTTTTTAATTTTTCAAGTGCAATTGTTTCTTATACAAGTTCATTAATTCCTACTAAATTATAATCCAGTCAGCAAGTGTACAGTATGTGAATTTTCTTATTTAGTTTTACTTAATTATTTGAAAGCAGAATCTTTAGAAAGGTACAGGTGCCCTGCAATGTTTTTCAATAAAATCAAGTAAAGAAATGATGGTAAGATACATCAGTGTAATTTTAATATTAACTATAGATTTTGGTCGTATATGGTTATAATGTAAATTGTCCGTTACTGGTTGGGGGGAAAGGGAAGGAGGTCTTTCAATAAAAAAAATCTGTAAGTGATTCTGTAGCAAAAGAATCTCATTTCAAAATACAGCTTTTATCTAGTGTTTTCACTGGCTATCTGAAAATGGAATTCCATTAAATCTACCTGGAGCAGGTACTTAACTAGAAAAAACTTATAATATTTTCATTTTTGGTAACTTTTATTAAAGTTCTCACTGGTTGGGGGAAGGGAACTTGACACTTACCAATAAAAAGAAATCTGAATTGGAATTTAACTCTGCCCTGAAACCAACTCAAGAACTTGGCAAGGTAGCTACCCATAAAACCCAAACAGCTTTACAAGGAATTTGTGCAGGAACAAGTTTATTCACAATGGTGGACTGACAATGTAGGGATAAAGGATGGGAAGACAATCAGCAGGAGATCCTGTTACTATTGTTTGAATCACTACTGTGGCTACATTCACAGGCATTTTGTTAGGAAATGACTTTGAATAATATGCTGAGAGAATTCAGGATAAGTAACTGAGAATTTACTTTTTAAATCATTACACTTTTCTTTCAGTTAACATACAAGACATGTGTAAGAACCTTCAAGTTAAATTAAGAGTTAAATCCCCCTCCCCAAAAGGAGTTAAAACCCAGAGAAGGATAAATTAATATAGTCCTCATGGAGGAAATGTTATTAAAGGAGAAAATGAAAAAGAATAGGTTAACTGAAACCATTCAGTAATCTTACTTCCTAATATAGGAACCCTGTTCACTTACAAAAAAAATCCCACGTGCTTGATCATAAAAACACAAGCGTGCTGTAAATCTTATCGAGAAAGAATAAACAAATAGCCTACCAGCAAACAATGCTGCCATATTACCCTTTTCAACAAGCCTTAAAAACACACACATTTATTACATATAAAATAGTAGGGGCAAAAAGATCACTAAATCGAATACATAGAAAAATAGCCCAGACCGGGAATCAAAGATTCTAGTTTCCTTTTTAATTCCTTTTCTAATCTTTCTGACTTTGCACAAGTCACTGATGTCTCCATTTCCAGGCCCAAGATCTTTTTAACTGAAATATTTGATGCCATATATTTACTAACATGCCGAAAGGGAAACAGAGCTATTCGTGAGCATGGTACGTGGAACCAGCTCTTCCAATGGCTTCTGCAATAACCATGGCCTGCCAGACAGAGGAAATTCAAAATGGTCATTTCTTAGTGAATCATTTTAGATTTATTTTTTAGCCAAAATATCTTTGATAGGGACAGTACCTAAGCACAACTCTGTACATGTAAAACAAATCATTTCTGTTCTTTTGGTATTGATAAAAAAAACATTGAAGACGGATCAGAAGCTGGTTGTTTTTGATGGTTATTTTTCAGTAACAGCCAACAAATCCAGACAATAAACATAATTATCTCGACACCCAATGATAAGCATTGATTGCCAGACCACAGGAGATGAGAAAACTTCTCCAGGAAGCTTATATACTGTTTCTAACCGTCCCTTTTTAGCATCCAAAATCCATAGTTTCCCATCTGTAGATGCTGCTGCTAGTAACATTTCACTGCTCAGATTGTGATTACGGAAAGTAAATGGTGTTGCGTATATACTTGCAGTCGCTTCAAATTTCCACTGGAAATATCCTTCCATATTATAACAGTAGACAAAGCAATCATGGGAGCCAAAAAAGATTTCTTGCTTAGTTGAACAAGAGATGCATGGGGAAGAAAAGACTGGTCCATTAGTAGAGACCTGCCAAACCTATAGAGGGTGAAAAAATAAGAGGCAATCTATTTATAGTTCTAAATTTAATCTTAACCCAAATGTTCATAAGTTCTACAGGCAAGTTTTGAATGAGAATTAAAGATAAATGTCACTTACTTAATATTCAACTTCAGTGAAAAAGTGTAATATGGAACTGCTATCAAAAGCACCATCTCCCAAGCTCATGTCATATTATATATATTGAAATAGCCTTAAGAGTGTTTTTGAGGTCTTAACATAGTCATTTAATGAGACATCCATACGTGTCACTGGATTTCCCTGATTAACTGACCATCTATATTAAACTCTTGTTCCAGTGGCAAAGCTTAGAACAAATTGGGCTATACTCCCTACTCCCTACAGCACAGGAAACAATCTAAGGTCCATCTAGGACGTTTAAGTTTCTTACTGAAGGTGCCATAGGAACCGTAAGATAATACAAGTTCATTTGGAACATGCTCTTGCACTAGACTGTAAAAGTAGTTTCTTGGCATTAATTTCCTGGATTTGGAGAAGAGAAAGAATTTAAATTGAAAATTGAGCAGCATTTAATGTAAATCTTTCCATAGTGAACTGTCTGTGTATGTGCACATCTCCCCCTCCACCTCCCATGTCCCCCAGCATGTGGACTAAGCTGCTTTTGGAGACTAAGTGGTTGGGGAAAATGAAGCAACAATAGAAATCTAAAGCAATGTCTAATGGAAAAAGCTACAAGTTCAGAGTCCAGACATGTATACAGCTCTTTGCTTCAGTTCTGTCCACAACTATTATGATCTTAGGCAAGTCACTTAGCCCCTTAGCGTCCTTTCTATGAAAGGGTGATGACTTAACACTCCATTGGCCTCTTCTAACAGTTCATTCTCTCCTTGCAATTTCATAAGATCTCTATTAAAGCAACTGGTAAGTAAAGACTCTTTTTACATATGACTTCATTATTATTCTTGGGAGTTTGTTTCACAAACAAAAGCAAAATTATAATAAAATAGTTCCCCTTTAGAATCTTGGCATCCACCATAGCATTATTTTGCCACTCAGAAACCTGTAAAGTGACCAATATAAGGAATTCATAGAATTGGGAAGATTTTAAACAAAATGATATGATACAAAATAAGCAATGACAACAATGTAAACAGAAACCCATTAAAAAGAAATCACCCTGAATCACTGAAAAATCAATAATAAAAAATACCTCCTCCATCCCAGTTACAGCATATCTATAGGGGACTAGGAGGCCAGAATGTTATATACACACTATCTGATACACCATAACAGGTGCTTTAGCTTAATTATTTTTCTTTATTGCAAAGTAAGATTAAATGATGGGGAGAGGAAGACTAAGGGGAAACTATCTGCCCATGGTTATAAGAGAAGATAAAAAGCATCATAAAATCCATTTTTTAAACAAGTTAAAATAGGGGGGGGAATATGAAGGCCAAGTGTTCTAATGGTTACAGGTTTAAATAATAGCATCTAGACTTTTATTTCTATTATATATATATATTTATTTATATAACTACTATGCTTTTTAAATTTAAAAGAAAACTATATAATTTTTTTACCAGTTGTCCCATGTGGTTAAAGCAGTATAAATTCCCATCCACACAACCAACAGAAACACATTGTAAGCTGCACTGAGGGGAAGAGAAAAGAGGTTTTCCACAGGAATATGTCCAAACTCTATTTCCAGTAGCCTGTTAATGACAATAATAAAAATTCACACTAATAAATATTAGTGCACTGGTCTCTGCTGGACCATTTACAAAGCAAACTAATATATCCTTTTATAAGCATAAGCATAAAACACCAAACCTTATAATTTGTGGACTGAAATTATAAATGTAACTAGAATATGAATACAGAAACAGTTGCATGTAAATTATTAGTCTGTTGGAACAGCTAGATAGCACAGTGGATAAAGCACCAGGCCTTAAGTCATGGTTTCAAATCTAGTCTTAGATACTTCCTAGATGTGTGACCCTCTATGCAAGTCATTTAACTCCAATTGCCTAGCCCTTATCATTCTTTTGTCTTAGAATTTATTTTATTTATTTGTTTGTTTATTTTTAAGGCCTTACCTTCCACCTTAGAATCAATATTATGCATTAGTTCTAAGGCAAGATGAGAGGTAAGGGCTAGGCAATGGGGGTTAAATGATTTGCCCAGGGTCACACAGCTGGGAAGTGTCTGAGACCAGATTTGAATCTAGGACCTCCCATCTCTAAGCCTGGCTCTCAATCCAATGAGTTACCCAGATGCCCCCTGTCTTGGAATTTATTAAGACAAAAAAAAAATGTATTAGTCTGTTGCCATTTATTTAAAAACTGAGAGCTACAAAAGAATTATTTAAAAAAGGAAAGAAACCTGGTTAGGAAATAATGAAAGTCCCAAGACCCCAAAATAAACATGAAAAGAGTCTATCTAATCAATACTAATTTTAAAAATAGAATAAAAAGATTGTGATCATAAAAAAAAATTTAATACAGTATTTCTGATTTTCTCACTTTAGTTGATTTTGTATTAGTAGTATCTGGAATCAGAAAACTACTTTATACCTTTAGACTTCAAAATTCAAATAAGAGTATAATTTTTTAAAATACAAGTCATAAAATAACTCCGATCATTTTATACCTACTGGATTTAAGGCCAAGAGAAATCCTTGAAGTGTAGCAATATATAAGTGATATGGAACCAGGCTCAGACATGGTGAAGAAAAGACAGTTCCTTCACAAGCTAACTTCCAAACACAGGTCTCCTTCTGCAAATATAAGAATATACACACTGGGTTTTCTGAGGTAAAGGTTAATAGATCCCTAGATCCCTTCAAGATAATCTTTCTAAAAGCTTCATATGACAAAGCTGGAAGACCAAATTTATTTGGGGAAAACTTGATAAAGACTAAAATTTCTGTAAACATTTTTTTTAAACCCTTAACTTCCATCTTAGAATCAATACTGTGTATTGGTTCCAAGGCAGAAGAGTGGTAAGGGCTAAGCAATAGGGGTCAAGTGACTTGCCCAGGGTCACACAGCTGGGAAGTGTCTGAGGCCAGATTTGAACCCAGGATCTCCCATCTCTAGGCTTGGCTCTCATTCCACTGAGCTACATCAGCTGCCCCTAAACATTTTAAAAGAGTATATTAACTCCTTATTTTTCTTAGATCACTTACATCTTTCTCTTCTCTCACTATATTAAACTCTGGAAATAACATCAAACAAGCAACAACCACCCACCTATTAGTTCCCTTTCTTCTAACAGACACAACTACACTAATGGTTTCACACCCTCTACCCTACTAATGAATTGTGTTGGTTATACATGAGACTACTAGGGTAAATTCTTACATAAATATCCAATGCATATACATGATGGTCGTGAGATCCCACATATATAAGACCTGTGGATGGATCCATGGTTGCAGAGCTTTTAATGGCATCCTTGGTGGCAAACATCCAATGTATTTTTCCATTACTGCTTCTGAGCACATAAATTAAACCATTATAGCAGCCTTTAGGGAAACAGGAAGACACACATTAGATACATGACTGGAAAACAAAACCTGTGAAAATTCACAGCCAAAGTTCTCTAGGTATTCTTGGGCTCCTGACGCTGACACAGTCACCTGACCCAATCAGATGTTATCTGGTCCTCCCTAGCAAGAAAAATCAGAAAGAGACCAATGCTCTTTTATGCTATTCACATATCTGACAACTGCCTTAACTTCAGAGGGCTCTGAATGAAGCCTTTTAAGGAGACTGCGTACTGAAGAAAAAGTTTGTCCATATGTAGATAATTCACAGTTCCCCAAAACTCCTAACTTAAACATCTGTAATGGGGAGAGCACTGGGCTGAGTAAAAAATGGAAATTTAGATAAGAGACAGTTCCTGCTTCCACTGACCTTAATTTTAGTGGAGGATAGCTAGAATAATAATAACACAGCAGGAAGATGCAAGGGAAGTGCAAGGTGAGGTTGATGGGGAAAAGATCATTATCGACCTGAAAGGATCTCTGCAAGAGATGGCATGTGAGTTTGGCTTTAAAGGATGGGTGGGAATTCAACAGGTAGAGGTGAGAGTGAGAAGGATTCTGAGCAAAGCAGACAGACAGTGTGAGTGAGAGCACAGAGGTGGGGTAGGTGGAAAGTACGGAGGAAAATTCCATTTGGTTGGGGCACAGAGTATGTGCAAAGAAGTTACATGAGAGAAAATAGACAGAGGAAAGTGCTCAGTTTGTGGATGGCTTTTAAAGACAAAAAAGCCTGAACTTTACTCCTCAGGCACCAAGGAACCCCTGAAGGGTGCTGAATAGAGAAAACTCATACAGAAGCCAAGTTATGCATAAAGGAGGTAAGTCTTGACAGTGGTGTGAAGGACAGCATGTATATAGACTGGGGAGAGGAGGGAAGAGTCCTACTAGGTGATTCCTGAAGTCCATAGGGATAGTAAAAGCCTATTATGTAGCAGCAGTAGGAAAATCAAAGGAAGAATGGAGGCAAATGGGACAAATGTGGGAAGAGTCAAAGCTCTGAGTAGCTGGCAACAGTGAAATCAGAATGAAAAACAAGTTTTGGGGAAAAAAGACAAACGATTTTTGGGGAAAAAAAAAGACTGCATACTCAATTTTGTACATAGTCAGAAGCTAGTGAGACATCCAGATGATAGGGAACTGGAGTGTGTGAGTGTGAGTGTGTGAGTGTGTGTGTGTATAAAACACTGACCCATAAAATTCTAGAAAAATGTGATTTTAATAACAGAATGTACTTAATTGCCAATCTCTTACTTTAGCCCTAAAACAAATACTATGAATAATAAAGTATCAGCTAATATTGGTTATTATAGAAAGACCCATCAGAGTTGATAATCTAAGACAACAGTGGTCAAAATAATCAAATCATATAAGAGAACATTCTGGAACTCTCAATTCTGGATTAGAAATCAAGGAAAAGCTAGAAGTCTTGATACTGCAACTACTTCTAACTCAGAAATGAAGGCAGGCTTCACATTTGGGGTTCAGTACTACTGATGCCAGCAGCTAAGTTATTTACTAGGAAAGGTTAAGTCCTTGAAATCTATACCATTCCCTGATTGTCTTGGAGTTGGGGGAGGGAGGGAAGAGGTTTTAGGATAATCAGAGGTCAGGGTTATTTCATGAAAAATTCTTGGTCAAGTAAATTCACAGTTCACAATCCCTAAAATAAGCTTAGCTATTACCACAGCCACTCTCTAGAGTAGTTTATCTGCCTCCTTTTCCACAGCTATATTGTCTTGGAATTTTAATCTAATTTGTTCCTTCTATACATGAGTGGTCTGAGTGAAAGTCTATGAAAGCATGTGGAGTAAACAGATAGATGATCCCAGGACCTACTTAGACAATATGAAACTCCTCTGATGGTATCCAGACAATTACTTCCCAAACCCAAGAGGAAATGTCTAATCTTAATAACAAAGTTTTCTTTAATTTTAAAAATGGAGGTTTCCAATAAAGAAGTATCCAAGTTATAACTTAAATACAATTCAACTAGAATAGCAAAAGGTGAGGAACAGAGCTACAAACATTTTGAAACTCTGCTCTTTCCCAGCTGTAAAAAACAAGAAAAGGCTGGTAAGAATGCTTTAAGATAAGTTGTTGTTTTGTTTTGTTTTTTAAATCATTACTGTTCTGCAACATTTTTTACTAGATAGTGCAAGATAATGGACAGAGATGGAGCTCTGCACTCAGGAAGATGTGAGTTCAAATTTGACCTCTGAAGCAAGTTGGCTTAACTGCTCAGCCCTCCAAAGATGCTCTCTAAGATTATAAATTACAAGAACAGCTGCCCAGTTGCATTGTCATAAGTTTCCTCAGTGAAAGTTCCCTATATTACAACTGAGAAAATATCTGTAAAGGGCGTAACATGCTACTTGGCATATAATAGGTGCTATATAAATGTTATTTTCTTCCTTCCTTCCAACAATGAAGTAACAAAAAACCCAAAATATTTTTCATTAGCCTTTCCAAATTTATTATTTAATGATGCATTCTCTGGTAATAATTATCTCTAACATGAAACAAAACATTATTTTATACTTTTATTAAAATTCTCATTGTCCTATAGCTTTTAGGTGTTGTACTGACTTGCAAGGCTGGAAAGCATCCAGATCCTAGCAACATACACAGATCTAATAGATTCTATTGGATTCCAAAAGCTGGCTCTCTTTCTAAGTCGAAGTTGCAGAAGGTACAAAGCCCTCTAAGGGGAAAAGCCACCACAGACACTGTCTGGTCAAAGTAGAAATGCTTTTTGACTTGGGCAAGGGCTGACAATTGGATCTAAATTGTGAGGGAGTCCTTAAATGTTAACCTGACAAGTACTATTAACAAGAGCCACATGGGTTCCTCTAGAATCTCTGCTGGAAAAAGGAAATAGTAGTGTGAATCCTAAGGCCAATGCAAACTTGGCCCTCTCCTCGTTTCATTTCTAAAAACCCAAAGTTCAAAAACATACCCACTATAATGAAATTTCCACAACGGGAGAGACAAGCTGAGGATTCTATGCGATCTCCCAAAATCTGTTCCCATTTCACTTTCCCAGAATAGAGATCAATTGCTTGTATTCTATGAGAATGGGATCCAATGTAGACAGTTGCAGATGACTGATTGAGAAGTAATACTGCAATGAGAGGTGAAGCATCCACACATTTGCCAGTGTCTGACTTCCACCTGACACATAACTTCATTTTCTCAGATACTCTCACAGAATTGTCATCTTCAGAAATTTTTGGGATAGAGCTAATCTCTTCTGTGCCATCCATCTTCTCCATAACTGTAAAAGAGCTTTTGCTTGTCATATTTTGAACAAAACTGGGCTTTGTCTCTTCCTGTGAAATTAAATCATGAGATGTTGAAGGATATTTTCCTAACTCAGTTCCTGTTTGTCCCATACTTAGGGATCTCTTTAAAGACTCCTGGACATTCACAAACAAAATCTGATTCCCTCTGCACAATGAAATAAAAGTATTCTGCTCTTCACCAGAATTCACAGGCTTTCCAGGCTTCTGATCTACATATTTGTCATTGATTTCTTCTCCATTCAATGCACTGAATTTTCTTTTTGTGCCGTAACTCCTACTGAGTGGTATATCTTCATCTGGAAACACTGCTTGGAGAACGTAATTGTATATATCTAAGATGGAGCAACTGAGAATAACTTCCAGAAGTCCAGGTATCGATCTGCCTACCATATTCTCAATTTCATTATTGAACCAAAGAGATTTTAATGAGTCACCACCATTACTAAGGAACAGTGAATCTTTGGGAACTTCAAAAGGATCTTCCAGAAGTCGCAGAGAAGACTACAGAAAAGATGGAAGAAAGAAAGATGATCAACTAAACAACAACAAAGTAGTAAGTATACCTTTGTCATGGACAGAAGTATCCAAGTGCCTCTGATCTCTCTCTCTCTCTCTCTCTCTCTCTCTCTATATATATATATATATATATATATATATATATATATATATATATATATCGTTTGTGTATATTTTAAATTTTAAGAAATTCTACTGTGTTCATTACTAATAAAGAAGGTCTTCATTCTATGCTGGCTTTGCCACTAACACATTCTGAATCTTCAAAACTCACAACTATTTACTAGCTCCACTTCTCAAAGGAGAAAATAGAACTATATTAATGCTTGGTTCATCAATTACAGGATCCACAAAACATAAGTTATGATTTCTCTTTCTATAAAACAGTTAATACTTGTCCTCATTTGTTTCACACGAATCCAAAGCAAGAAGGACCCTTAAAAGATTACTGGGTTTACCTCCTCTTTCATACATGACTATACACAAATATCTGAGTTTATTCTACTTTCAAAAATCTCCAGGAAAGACAAGTCCAGAAGTTCTTTTAAAAATTTTCTCTACCCATTGCCAGATTTTACCTTTATGTTGATTTATTTTGTTTAAATATAATTCTTTGTTACAAGGGAGGGTGCATATGTCAGGGCTGGGGACAGGACAGTCTTTGGGAAAGGAGAGCAAATAATAAAAGCATTAATAAAAATCTCATCCCAAATTTAAAATTTATTTTTATTCCCATTAATCTCCTAGAATCTTTTATGCTACAACTCAAGCCTAATATTTCTTACTCAGTTTTTAGTAAAGATAAAAATAGCTGCAGAGATAGCATAACTGTAGTAGAGAGCCAATCTCAACAGCAATAAAATCTAGGTTCAAATCCTGCCTCTGAAACATACTGGCTGTGGTACCTGAGCAAGTCCCTCATCCTCTAGGTGCTCTAGATAACTTTTTCAGACATTATGATTCAAAATAAAGTGCTGGTTGGCATTGAGAGAAGGAGTTTCCTCACCAGAAAAGTTCTCAATCCCTAAGGAATCAAAGCTCTAGTCCCCATCTCAAGCCTATAAAAATAGCCAATCTGCTTGTAAAGATCCTTCATATAGCTAAAGATCATTAACTATATTCTTGTTACTGAAAACACCTTTGAACTCTCTCCGAATTCTCCATGTATTTCTCTAGTTGGGAAATGGGTGCAGATGAATGACATCACAGGCATTTAAAAAGTTCTTGTTGATTGATTTTACACACACACACACACACACACTCCACATACATATGAGCTTTTGAGCTTCTCAGAAAATATTAGATAAATATACTCCCAGAGTTATTTTGAGGAAAGCACTTTGTAAATCTTAAAGTAAATGACAGCTCCATACTGGTACGAGGCAAGAGTGCTGAATTTTCGATCAGAAGACCCAGGCTCACTTCCACACTTTGTTACTATATCCTGTGTGGACTCAGGCAAGTCACTTAACTTTCAGGGCCTCTGGGCTACAGACTTTGGAGGTTCCTATAGTTCTAATTCTCTAACCCTATGGCCTCAAATGTCCCTTTCTAGACTAAGGATCCTGTTCTTATACATAAATGTGAGGTTTTGTTGTTACTCTTAATATTCAACATTACAGACCAAAGATACCAATTTCTCACTATAATATGAAATCTTAAGTAAGTAGGAGAGAACACAGAGGTTTTGTTCTTCATTAGCATTAAACTCTTGCTTCTTTCTTATGCTGCTCTTACCAATACTGATGTCTCAGGATAAGGAGTACAAAACCCATAATTCATAATGAAGGAACTAAATTTTAATAGCATTTTGTGACTTGGAATTTTTTTTATTGGTTAACAGCATGAAACTGAGTCTGGGAGAAGTGAACATGGAGAAATGAAAGCTGGGCAGTGCAGTAGTGCCTCATCCATCCACATTAGCCTCTCTTTCCTCCTACTCCTCTTTTTCAACAAAAAAACAAAACAAAACAAAAAAGCATAATACCTGTTAGGAAACAGATTAAGGCACTAACAATTGCCTCTACTTAAACAATTTGTGTTTTATTATTTCACTGTGCGGCTATTAATACATAAATCTTTAAACATCAGATTATCTCTCGGAAAATGAGCAAAAAAAATTAAGGTCAACCCATTTCAGTCATGACAATTCCTGGCTGCTTGCAGTATGGCATATGTCACCTTAATTTATGATAAACTAAATAATTTGTCCATGACTACTGAGTGGCTCAGTGTCAAAATGAACAGATAAAGGTATAATACAAAATATTTGGGCAGCAGTAAAGCTAGTAATATTAGACTTAATAAAAAGCATTTCATTCTTGACACATGTAAAATGACCTCAATGCAATGATTCAAAAGCAACTTAAAAATACTACCTTCCATAAGTACTGTAATCTTTCCCACAGTTCCTCTTTTCCTTTGAGCTTACTGTTAGTCTTCAAATTTATATATTTAAAGTAAATCTTGGTTAACTCAGTTACATCAATTTTGCCTTGCCAAAAAAAAGAAAAAGAAAGAAAATGTTTATTTCAGCTCCAAGATAATCTTGAGTGATCACAATATAAGTATATGTAGTTTTCACTTTAAACCCTAGAAACTCCATGACATAAAATGGTTTTCAACAGTAATGATTTAATTCTAATGAATTTAACAGAACACTTCTGACAAACATGGCAGTTAATTAGAATTAATCATCAAACTCATTTAAAAGGAATGATATGCTTCTTAAAATCAGGAGCAAAAAATAAAAAACCTAGACTTGAAACTTGTTCTGAAAGTATATGGCATTATCTCACATTGAAACATTTGCTTTAAAAACGACGCACTACAATTTACCATGAGATGTCAATGGTAAGGCTTCAATGATCAGAACGTCATCTGGAATTGCATAACTTGGAAGATGTTTTTGAAGTTCTCCTAAAATGTGATCCTTCACTAAACCATCTTTGGTCACCACGAACAGAATTAATCTTTCCTGATACCAAACAACTGAACAGGCTTCTACTTGATAAATTCCTTCAGCAACCTACAGCAAAAGAGATCATCTTACTTTACTGGGAAGATAATTTAAAATTTGAACTCTCGGGACAACTGGGTAACTCAGTGGATTAAGAGCCAGGCCTAGAGACAGGAGGTCCTAGATTCAAATCTGGCCTCAGACACTTCCCAGCTGTGTGACCCTGGGCAAGTCACTTGACCCCCATTGCCTAGCCCTTACTACTCTTCTGCCTTGGAACCAATACATAGTATTGATTCTAAGACAGAAGGTAAGGGTTTAAAAAAAAAAAAGAAATTTGAACTCATGAGGATACAAACTCCCCACATCTGAAGTCAAACCAATCTATTTTAAGAACCTAAGTAGAACTTGTTTCAAACTTGTATTTCAAAATATCAGTGACTACGGTAATGCAGGTATTCTCTCCACCAATGTGGATCACAACCTGTTGATGCTTTAAAAGATAGTCCTCATGAGTTTCAACATCTAAAAATGTTCATTACCTACTGGTCAAACTTCTAATGGTAACAAGAACTCTTACAAAGCACTATGCAAAACAGTTTTTTCCTCATAACCATGGGAAGTAGGGAGTACAAATATTATCATCCCCATTTTACAATGAGGAAACTATAATAAGCCCCTCTAATTACACAGAAGCCATTCCTTGAATGAAAGTCACACTTGACTCATATTTGTAATCTGCTAACATAAGTCTTGTCTACTTCATGACAGGGCAACAGGACAGTACTTCCTAAAACTAAGTAGTTATTATATTTAATTGTTTAGCATCAAAATGTCTCCAAAGACTAGTAGAGGTCTAGCTCTTAACAAAAATTATTTGATTGTGATAATACTCAGACATCTAAAAGTACAACTTTTTGTGGTAATGGGGCTCCACTCTGTCAGTAGTGGGCTTAGAAAAATACATGATATTTCTGGGATGTTGGAAACAAAGGACATAGTAAAAAATATTTTATGTATATATACATATATACATATAATATATATTATGCATGATCCAATGTAAATCTAAAAAAAAACACCAAACTTTGAAATCTTGCTGACTCATAATAGTGGTAATATCTGCAAATGAAAGAGTTAAAAATCCTACCTGCTGTACAAATTCAATGTTAATACGTTTGCCATGACGTTTGATCTGACTGTCTTGCCGACCCAAGAAAAACATTGCTTCACCCTTCACAGTAACAAAATCACCAGTCGCTCTCATTGTGCCAAAAGGTAGAGTTGTTTCATCATCAAGAAAACATACCCGCTCCTCACCACCTCCACAAAATAGAATCAAGAATGTAATATATCAGTTCAAAGATTTTTTAAATAATCTTATCTTACATTAATAAAATTACATTAGATAGACTTAGTAAAGTTATATATATATATATATATATATATTTAAAATGGCCAAAATACCAAAGGTAATTCTGAAAAATTAGCAACATTAAAAGGGAAGATGTTCTGTAATCCAGAAAAATAAAAGTCCTCTCTGCTTTTGAGGTAATGAAAAAAGTGAAATTTCATTGAAGTTGGTGATTTTTAGCAGAAGGGTCATATCTAAATTGACATTTTTTTTTCTTTTTTAAAAAACCCTTTCCTTCTGTTTTGGAATCAATATTGTGTATTGGTTCCAAAGCAGAATGGTAAAGGTTAGGTAATGAGGGTCAAGTGACTTGCCCAGAGCCACACAGCTAGGAAGTATCTTAGGTCACACTTGAACCCAAGACCTCCTGTCTCTGGACCTGGCTCTCAATCCACTGGGCCAACTAGCTGCCCCCTAAATGGATGTCTTCTGAATTATTTTTATGCAAACACTTTAAGAATTTTTAAGGCAATTTAACACTTTAAGATGAAATAATTTTAGCAATCTCTTTTGTGTTTTATGCATTTGAAGAGAAGACATTTTAGATTTATACCTGTTGGAAATTTCAGCAAATGACAGGAAAATGATGGAATTACATTTTGCTACTGTTTCTTTAAAATAGTTATTCCCAAAAAACAGACAAAACATAAAAGAACCTAAAAACACTTGGCCTTCTCCTTCTTGAACTGTCAAACCATTAATGTCTCTGACTTCGACTACTGTTCCAAGCAGTGGAAATCCCAATTGCACAGGAGACTCAACTCTGCAAAAACATAATCCAAACCCCACCCCCAAAAGATTTTAAATGTTTTTTTGAACGAACATTTTTCAATCTATTTAAATAACATGGTTTCAGAAAAAGAACTTTATGTGTAATTCAAAGGCAGCAAACTAGAAAAAGTTAAGGCAATTACCAAGTATTTAAGTACTTTCATATATTGGGCACTGAAGATACAAAAATAATGAATACAACAATCCCCATTCACTAGGGGCTTAAACTCTAATGGGGGAAACAACAAGGAGATATACACAGAATAAGTATAAAGGCAATAAATACAAAATAACTAAATAAAACAGTATGAATAAAGGCACTAATGGTTGACAGAAAGTTTCATGTAGGTGATATGTGAGCTGTAAGCCTAGAAGGAGAACATTCCAGGTATGGGGGAGAGCCAATGGAAAGGCACCAAGAGAAGAAATGTAGAATTATGTGTGAGGAAAAGAAAATGCCTACTTGTAGAGCATGTGAAGGAGAGCAATGAGAATGAGGCTAGAAAAATAGGTTGGAACAAGGTTATGAAAGCCTTTAAAGGTTAACAGAGAAGCCAATATTTGATTATATATCATTTACCTCCCCCTAGCTCTCCTTTTTCCTTCTCCCAGTATGTTACTTCGTCTTTTTTTTTTAGTATATTTACATCTGATTTTAGGGCTGGGATTAACCTTTTTGTGCGTCACAGATACCTTTGCTGTCTGGTGAAGCCTAAGAGCCCCTTCTCTGATGTTTTACTTAAAAAGGAAATGCAAAATTTCATTTAGAAGTTTGTAAAAGATGATGTGATTTTTTTTTTCTCGTATAAGTTCAAAGACACCCTGAAATCTATCCATGGAACAACTAAGGATCTGTGGACTTCATATTAGAAACTACTCATCTTAAAGGTGTTTACTGAGTAGGCGAGCAATATGGTCAGGCCTACCCTTAAGGGAAATCACTTTGTCAGCAGCAGAATGAAGTGAAGCAGGGAGACTTGAGAGAGAAATACCAATTAAGAGACCATTACAATAAAAGGCAAGAGATGACAAAGATTTGAATTAAAGTGGTAGCCATCTGAGTAAAGAACAAGGGTCACATTAAAGAGATGTATAAGGAGAACCAGCAAGATGTGGCATCTGACTAGATATGTGGGGTAAAACGTAAGGGGTCAAGGATATGCAAAAGGTCACAAATCTGGGAGACTGAAAGAATGGTGGTACCTTTGACAGAAATAAGTAAAATTTGTAAGAGATGGGGCTTTGGTGGTAGAGAAACAAATTTAGTTCAAGACATGCTGAATTTAAGGAAAGGACATTCATTCTGAAATGTTCAATGGACAATTGGTGATGCACGATTAAGGGAGAGCCCTGGGGCTGGATATATAGATCTGTAAGTCACATGCATGGAGGTAATAATGTTGATGAAGTGCTGAGAGCAAGTGAGCACAGAAAATACTATCAGATTTTGAAAATAAAAGAACATTAGAAAGCAAGGTTGAATGATGAGTCAGAAACCAGAATATAAAGAGCTGACAAATGAGAGAAGGGAAAGTGGAAGCAGTTGAGTATAAACAGGTTTTTTTTGGACCTTATCTAAGAAAGGGAGAAGAGATAAAGGGATAAAGTGATAAAGTGTGGGGATGCTAGGATCTAGATAAGGATATGGGGTTTCTATTAAAAATGGAGGAGGTTTGTTGAAAGACAATAGGGAAGAAAAAAGGTGAGAAGGAGAAATGAGAAAGGAAAAAGGAAAGAAGGTGACAGGTTATAATCTACTGGAGAAAATGGAAGGAGCTGGAATCAAGAGTACATGGAGAAACACTGACATTGGTAAGGAAAAGAGTTGCTCATTATTGAAGACTAATGGAGGAAAAGTATGAGGGTCATGACTCTCATGTCGTCATGACATCAAAAATTAGGCAATGTAGTAGATAGAGTACAGAGTCTAGAATTGGGAAGAAGGGAGTCAGGAAGGCCCAAGTTAAAATCCAGCCTCAGACACATACTTACTGTGTGACCCTGAGCAAATAATTTAATCACTATTTGCCTCAATTTCCTCAACTGTAAAATGTAAAAAGTGCTTAGTGCCTGGCAAATTGTACGCACTATGTAAATGTTAGCTATCATTATTCTGAGATGAGAAAACGAGCCAGCTAATGTTGAAAAGCCTCAATTTTCTCAAAGAAGTAAGAGCAAAGGTCCTCAGGTGAAGAGGGTAGGGAGGAAAGATGTGGTAAATGGAATGCTTGAAGAGATGAGGTTTAGAAAAACTTTCATATGAAATGAAATTACAAACAAATTAGGAAAGAACAAAAGGACTGCCTTGCTACAGTTAGGACACCATTAAAATTGGATAAAATAAATTCATAATGTACCCTGTAAGGTGGGAAAGCTGCTTTGCATTGGATAGAAAAGGCTCAGAAATCTGTCAACATACACGTATGTTTCAAGTGGGTATTAAAATACACTAATAGGCGAAGACTTAACAAAAAAATATCCTGTATTTCTAACTCATTATCCCAGGTGGAATCCTCTCTCCCATCATGACACCCAGTCTATAAAAATATCTAAAGTATCATCACTTCTGAGCTCTTGGGGAAAAGCTACCTCCCCCCAAAACATGACCAAATCATAGGCCTCACCCCAAAGTGGAGCAAAGATCCTCTTCTGGAATCCTGTAACATGTTGCCCAGCTGGACACCTCTGTGATACCATAAATATTAAATACTTGAGTTTTATTGCCGTCTTCCCTCCAGCTTCTGAGGACACTCAATGATGGGAATGCTTCACCACCAAGGGCTAATACACGAAGTGAAGTAGTAGCTGATAAAACAGATGATTTGATGAGCTGTGATCCAAATCTTCTAAGCAGTGTTGGTGTAGCCTGCACACATATTTATGATAACTTAACATGCCATACTCTTATAATACATAGCTACAAAACTATCTATTACCCTCCACATTAATTACAATTATGAACTAATTTGGTACATTTTAATCATATGCTGAAAACAATGTAGCCTTCAATACTTGAGTATTGTAGGAAAACTGAAGGCAAGGTATATCAAATGTCAAACCAATATTTTGGGGAAAAATTAATAGGTAAGTGCATTAGTTTCTTTGTGTGCTTAATGACTGATAATAAATCCTATAAAACATTTAATCAACATGTTTCTACAATATTCTGTCACAGAGAAAGAAGGGGAGTTTTAATGATTACAAAACTCACACTACCCTAAAAACATTCATCTATTTCCATCTTTTCTAAACAAAAAATATGAAAGAAGGAATCATTCCATACTAAACAATATAACATGATTTATAATACTTAAATATGTAGGCATACCCCCAAGATTAATACTTATGAAAATATTTCATAAGCCACTGAAACTTATGGTATTAAATGAGCTATCTATAGAGAATTCATCATTTGTAGATATAAGCTCTTCTGAGACTGTTATATTATAGTCAAAGATACCACACTGAGAAATGATATTAATGATAATAATAATAGCTAGGATTTATATTACAGAGCACTTTACAAATACTCTCATTCTTATCCTCTCATAAGCTAGACAGCATAGAGAAAATCAGAATCTTAGTGTTGAAAGGGTCCTTGAAGGCCAAATAATCCAAACTGTACCCTGAATGTAGGACATCAAGTATAAGCTGGATAACTACTTGTTAGGTAGCTTGTTGAGGGGATCCTTATTCTGCCTGCCTAAAGTCTCTCCCAACTCCCAATCCATCTTCTATTCAGTCACTAAAGTGATGAGTTTCCCAAAGTACAGGTCCAACCATGTCACTTCCCCTAGTTGCTCCCTCTTACCTTCAGGATCAAATATAAAATTCTCTGTCACTTTAAGCCCTTAATAGCCTGTGTTCTTCCCATTTCTAGTCTCCTTATATCTTATATTCCACACACATATTTAGTCTACAATCCAGTGATACCGGCCTCCTTGCTCCTCCCAAACAAAACACACTTATCAGCTCCAGGTACTCTCTCTGGCCCATGACTGAAATGTTCCCCTTCTTCATTTCTGTCTCTTGACTTCCCTAGCTTCCCTCAAGTCTCAGCTAAAAATCCCACCTTCTACTGAAAGACAGGGACTATCTTTTGTCTTTTCTTTGTATTCATAGTGCTCAACTCAGTGTCAGGTACATAGTAGGCACTTAATGCTTACTGACTGGATGGCAGAGATGTCAGATATACTTTATCACTAGGCTCATATTCAAAGCTGTTTCAACTTGGCAGGAAGAGGAAGAACTTGGATTCCATCAGCCCAGCTTCTGAGAACCTAATAAAACTTATGGGCCAAGAAATATCTGAGTATGATTTTACTGGAAGTTAAAAATTATGCTGAGTAAAAAATGTTATTAAGATATTCAATTCAACAAACATTTATTAAGCATCTTCTATTTGCAACAAACTGTGTTAGATACCGGAGATTTAAAAACAAAGCATTTACTTCCAATAAAGCTTACATCTAGGGATAAGTGGAGAGGAATATATACAAATATACAGAAAATAAATACAAAATAACTTAAGGAAAGAGTGCACTAAAAACTGGGAGATGAGGAAAGACTTTGAGCAGGAGGCAACACATTAACTGAAAGAAACCTAGGGGATTTTTAGAAGTAGAGGTGAGGAAGGAGTTCATCCAAGTTATCCAATCTGGGCAAAGATGGCAAATGGAATATCAAGTCTGGATAACAGCTAGGAGAGAGGTTTGGCTGGAAAGCAATGTGCATGAATGAAATGTCTAGAAAAGAAAACTGGACTGTAGAAGGTTTTAAGTGCTGGGCTGAGGCATTTGTACTTTAAAGGAAATCCAGACCTATTGAAGTTTCTTAAGCAGGGGGGGGAAGGCTAGATAGCTAGTATCTAGATTACTGGCAAGAGAAGAGATATATTAGGAATATTAATTTGGCAGCTGTATAGAGGACTGATTAAAGAGAGCCTAAATTTTCAAATAAAAAATCAAAACTGTCAATAAGCACATGAAAAAGTGTTCTAAATCTCTTATAATTAGAGGAATGCAAATCAAAACAAAACAACTCTGAAGTACCACTTCACACCTAGCAGATTGGCTAACATGACAGCAAAGGAAAGTAATGAATGTTGGAGGGGATGTGGCAAAGTTGGGACATTAATACATTGCTTGTAGAGTTGTAAATTGATCCAACCATTCTCAATGGCAATTGGGAACTATGCCCAAAGGGCACTAAAAGACTATCTTCCCTTTGGTCTAGCCATACCATAGCTAGGTTTGTACCCCAAAGAGATCATAGGGAAAAAGACTTGTACAAAAATATTTATAGCCTCACTCTTTGTGGTGGCAAAAAATTGGAAAATGAGGGGATGCCCTCCAATTGGGGGATGGCTGAACAAATTGTGGTGTCTGTTGGTGATGGAATACTATTGTGCTCAAAGGAATAACAAAGTGGAGGAATTCCATGGGAACTGGAAAGACCTCCAAGAACTGATGCAGAGTGAAAGGAGCAGAACTAGGAGAACCTTATACACAGAGACAGATACACTGTGACACAAACAATTGTAATGGACTTCTCTACTGGCAGCAATGCAATTATCCAAAACATTTCTGAAGGACTTATGAGAAAGAATGCCATCCACATCCAGAGAAAGAACTGTGGGAGCAGAAACACAGAAGAAAAACAACTGCTTGATGTAAAAATGGAGATTTGAACCCCAGACTTCAATTCCCAGAAGTCCTTGGAACTTTTTGCTTGCTCCCAGATTGTCCTATAATCTCCCTGAGTCCTCACCTGAGGATGAGAACACAATGGCTATTTAAACTGACTGTACTACCTACTCACTCTCTCTTCCTGCTTCCTGCTTCCACTTTGAAGCACACCCTTCTCTCCAGATGTAGTAAGTGAAATGGCACGTGCTATCTTATTTTTTATTTTCTTTATTTCTTAATCTTTAATAAAACCTCTAAAAATATAATACCTTTAGCAGAGAAACTAAATTTTAATCATAACATTGATCACATGAGTTGATGGGGATATGACTGGGTATGTAGACTCTAAACAATCACACTAATGTAGTTATCAATAATATGGAAATAGTACTTAGGAATCTATCTGCCGAGACAAACACAGGAACTATATGAACACAACTATAAAACACTCTCCACACAATTAAAACTAGATCTGAACAATTGGAAAAACATTGATTGGTCATGGGTGGGATGAGCTAACATAATAAAAATAACAATCCTACCCAAATTAATTTACTTATTTAGTGCCATACCCATTTAACTACCAAAAATTTTTTTTACTGAATTAGAAAAAACTGCAACAAAGTTCATTTGGAAGAACAAAAGATCAAGGATATCCAGGGAAATCATGAAAAAACTTCAAAGGAAGGAAGACTTGCAGTTCCAGATCTCAAACTATACTATAAAGCAGTGGTCATCAAAACAATTTGGTACTGGCTAAGAGACAGAAAGGAGGATCAGTGGAATAGACTTGGAGTAAGTGACCTCAGCAAGATAGTCTATGATAAGCACAAAGATCCCAGCTTTTGGGACCAAAACCCACTATTTGATAAAAACTGCTGGGAAAATTGGAAGACAGTATGGGAGAGATTAGGTTTGGATCAACATCTCACACCCTACACAAAGATAAACTCAGAATGGGTGAATGACTTGAATATAAAGAAGGAAACTATAAGTAAATTAGGTGAACACAGAATAGTATACATGTGAGATCTTTGGGAAAGAAAACTTTAAAACCAAGCAAGAGCTAGAAAAAAATCACAAAATGTAAAATCAATAATTTTGATTACATCAAATTAAAAAGGTTTTGTACAAACAAAACCAATGCAACAAAAATTAGAAGGGAAGCAACAAATTGGGAAACGATTTTCATAACAAAAACTTCTGACAAAGGTCTAATTACTCAAAGTTATAAAGAGCTAAACTAATTGTACAAAAAATCAAGCCATTCTCCAATTGATAAATAGGCAAGGGACATGAATAGGCAATTTTCAGTTAAAGAAATCAAAACTATTAATAAGCACATGAAAAAGTGTTCTAAATCTCTTATAATTAGAGAAATGCAAATCAAAATAACTCTGAGGTATCACCTCACACCTAGCAGATTGGCTAAAATGATAGCAATGGAAAGTAATGAATGTTGGAGGGGATGTGGCAAAATGGGCACATTACTGCATTGCTGGTGGAGTTGTGAATTAATCCAACCATTCTGGAGGGTAATTTGGAACTCTGCCCAAAGGGCACTAAAAGACTGTCTGCCCTTTGATCCAGCCATAGCACTGCTGGGTTTGTACCCCAAAGAGATAATAAGGAAAAAGACATGTACAAGAATATTCATAGCTGCACTCTTTGTGGTGGCAAAAAATTGGAAGATGAGGGGATGTCCTCCAATTGGGGAATGGCTGAACAAATTGTGGTGTCTGTTGGTGATGGAATACTATTGTGCTCAAAGGAATAATAAAGTAGAGGAATTCCATGGGAACTGGAATGACTTCTAGGAACTGATGCAGAGTGAGAGGAGCAGAACCAGGAAAACATTGTACACAGAGACTGATACACTGTGGTACAATCGAATGTAATGGACTTCTCCATTAGTGGCAATGCAGTGATCCTGAACAACTTGTAGGGATCTATGAGAAAATACATTATCCACATTTATAGGAAAAACTGTGGGAGTAGAAACACTGAAGAAAAACAACAGCTTGAATACATGGGTCGAGGGGATATGGTTAGGGATGTAGATTCTAAATGAACAAATCCTAATGCAAACACCAACAACATGGAAATAGGTTCTGATCAAGGACACATGTAATACCCAATGAAATTGCGCATCAGCTGTGGGAAGGGTGGGGGTAGGGGAGGGAGGGAAATAATGTGATTCTTGTAACTAAGGAATAATGTTCTAAATTGACTAAATAAATTAATTTTAAAAAATAATAATAATATGGAAATGAATCTTGATCAATGACACATGTAAAACCCAGTGGAATTACATGGAGGGTGAGGAGGAAAAGAACATGAATCATGGAACCATGGAAAAATATTCCAAATTAATTAATTAAAGTTTTTCAATTAAAAAAAGAGAGAGAGAGAGAGAGAGAGAGAGAGAGAGAGAGAGAGAGAGAGAGAGAGAGAGAGAGAGAGAGAGAGAGAGAGGAGAGGAGAGGAGAAGAGAGAGAGAGAGAGAGAGAGAGCCTAGAAGCACAGAGGACCTTATAAGACTATTACAATGGGCTAGGCAAGAGGTAAAGAAGGGCTTAAACAAAGTAGAGGCTAGTGAGAAAAGTACAGATACAAGCTATTGTAGAGATTGAACCACACTTGACAACTAATTGCATGTGGTTAGTAAAGGAGGAAAAGAGAATGACAAGGATGACTTTAAAGCTATGGCACTAGATGCCTGGAAAAATGATCCATTCCCCAAGAGAAATGGAAGTCTGGAAAACTGGTGGGTTTGGGAGGAAAGTACTATTATGGGTATGAGTTTAAAGCACCAATAGGAGTTCACGAGAGAATTAAAGGGGAGATAGAGAGATGGAAGATAATGGGATCATATTCATTGCAGACTAGTGTGACTGTTCCTGGATCATGATTGTTCACATTTAAAAAAACATCAGAATATCTTAAAAGTATACCTAATATATCTGTATACAGATATAGTTAGATTGGGTGGAATGTTTCAGGGTTTCTGATATATATATATATATGTATATATATATATGTATATACATATACATATATATATACACATGTACATATAAAAATGTGTGTGTATAAATAGCAAAAAAAAGCCACAACTCTACCTGCAGAACTGTTACTCGGTGGTGGTAAAACAGAACAGTAGCTAACTTTGATGGCAACATTTTAACAGCATTCGGAACTATAAGCAGAGATGCTCCACTTGTCAAAGCAAGAAATATCTCTACAACAGA